>NC_134565.1:13918161-14218161 GCF_025594145.1 Primulina tabacum | reverse complement strand
ATTCGCTCCATTTTCTTCCACTTCACTTCACAACACTTAAAATTTTTCTCACTTACACGATTTTACAACTTAACAACTGCAAAGGCCCTCGAACTACTTGCTTGAAAATTTGCGGAAAATTAAAAATTTTTTTTTTTAAAGAACTTAATGGCCTCGCTCATAAAATCATTGGTGAAACAAGTTCAATATTTCAAATTAAATTGCAGCGGAAGAAAATAAAGTTTTCCAAAAATCACAATTTAAAAATATCCATCAACTGATAAAAATTGTTTGCGGAAAAACATAACAACTGCTGCACTGAGGTCCACGGGTGCCACTACTGCCGACCCAAGCTGGCTCACTGGTCCCCGCCCTCGGCCCTGGCCTCAGCAGTACCTACAACAATCAAGTCTAGTGAGCCTAAAGACTCAGCATGCATAAATCGCAGGTAACGAGTAAAAATCTGAATTTAAAATATGCATGAGATAAAATATCCTGTCCTAAGGCATACTGAAAATAATCTGTACTGAGCAATTATAATACGTGCATAACTGAACTGGAAGTCACTGTAAAAATATTTGCTCCTTGGAGCCTGTACTGAAATAACTGATAAAATTTTCTGTTGAGATTATGTTTTACGCCTGTGGCCACTGCACTAAGCTGAACTGATCGGTAACTGGCTACCGGGGAGGCTGAAACTGATCTGAGCTGGCCGGTCACTGGCGACCGGGTGGTACCATACTGAACTGATCGGTCACTGGCGACCATATAAAATAACACTCCCACATAGTGAATGAACCACAAGCCATATCGCATAAATCTCAAAAATAATCATTTTCTATTTAATGCACGTAAAATAATTAACTGGCGTAATGAAAATTCCTGTAATTTTACCAATTGGATTGGATTGGATCGTCCCCCAGGCTCGCTGCAACCTAACTGTGCCATGAAAAATATGCAATAGTTTAAACATGACCAACTATGCAATTTACGTTCAAAAGATGCGACTATGACGCCTAATGACTTCGCATTTAATCATGACTCCGAGCCAACCTGAACCGACACTGAACCGACGTATAGTCATGATTAAAATACGCTGAAAAATCATAAAATAATGTTCCTAAAATAGTAGGGTCGAAATCTAGGTGGAATGGAGGCCAAAACAGGAAACGCTCTTTCGAGAGTCAATTTGGCACATTGCACCGTAAATTCTCGTACGACCTCAAAAAATGATCCAAATGACGAACGGTCGAAAACATGACCTTCCCAACTCAATGAGGCACTGTCCAGTCCAAGGCCATGGGATAAAAGCCAAACAAGAACTCGAACGAGCCTCTGAACCGACACAGCAACTTGCTGTAATTTCCAGCAGCTGCGACCTAGCTTGCATCGCGTCGTTTGCGAGACTTTTGGCCATTGGGGCTTGAACCACCGACCAAAGCCTCTCCACAACGTCCCAAGGAATGATTTGAACCATGGCTAAGGGCCCTAGGTCAGCCACAATTTGCCTCATTCCAGCAACCACCCGAAAGTTCTCACCGAGGGCCCTCATGCGTGCGTGTGTAGTTTTTATGCTATGTTCGATGTCTTGCGTCGTTCCAGTGGCCATTTGATTGACCATGGCACGATCTAGACATCTAGGATCATGGTATGAACCGTGGCTAAGGACCATAGGCCAACCAAGATCCACACCAAACCAACCAACTCGAAGTACATGTGCTGTCAAAACCGAAGGGGCCGAGAGGGGAGGGGGCTGTTTTCACGTTTTGATTAAAAACCGAGGGGCCATGGACCAAGCCACCAAAAGGGCAACTTAGTCACGTCTTAGACATGCTAGGGAAGTGATCCAACCATGGCTAAAGGCCCTTGTGGCAGCCAAGATCAGATCCTTCCTCCTTGACATCCAAACTGAATTTTCGAATCACATTTCTGCACTTATGGGGAACTTGCTGTCATTTCGGTTTTCCAGCAAGTATGGGGCTGGTTTGAATGGACCAACATGGTCCTAATGCATCCTACTACATGTATACAAGCCGCCTTGGGAGCCTGGAGTCGATCCAATACCTGAAACCATCAAAACTCAGAAAAAAACGTGAAGCTTGTCAAGGGAAGTCGAAAATTCTGCATGTGTGTTCCAAAATATTTTGACATGGATCTCGATTTTTGCTTGCTACAACATGATCATGTACTGAAAAATAAATGATAATATGACTTGATTGAGGTTTGAAAGAAATCTAGACATGCCTGGTTTCGTTTTGAAAGAAAACGAACGAAACAACGACGACGCGGCACGGAGGAGGTGGAGCGCTTCTTGTCTACCTTCCTTGAACTCGATTTTCTTGCCTTTCTCCCTAGCTATGGCTCACGATTTTTACCTCTGAAAAGGGTCTTATTTTCACTCAGATTTCGAAAGAAAGGAGAGGGGGAAAAATGGTTAGGAGGGTGAGGGAAGTGGGTGCAAGATATAAGGAAGGATCAAGACCAAGTCCACTCCCTTTGAATTTGAATTTTGAATTATGGTTTGATATCAAATAAGTTGGTGGATGCTTCTAGGAGGTGGTGGCCGAAATTTATCTTGATTCTAGACTAGGATATGTCCATTTATTTAATTAAATTGTGCTCCCAAAAATCCTTGAATTATCCTACTAATTACATGCAAAGAATTGGTCAAAGTTGATGAGTTGGAAAATGAATCTTCTAGCACTAAGGGTGGCCAAAAAATGCATTATAAAATAAAGGGAAATGTTGATTATCTAGTCAACTAATAATCCTTGAAAGCCTTACTAATCCTTTAAATAATTTAGTGAGCTAACCCCTTAATTTAATAACTTAAATGAATTCATTTCTTAATCACCTCAAATAATTAAATTAAATCTTCAAACCTCCCTTTCTAACTTAAATGAACTTAGTTACTAGCTAAATTAACTTCTGGAAATATTTCTCGAATCTTAAATTCTATCTCAAAACTCCAACTCCGGTCCGGCCTCACTGAAAATACTGAAATGCTAAAAATCATATTACTGAACTGAAATAATAAATAATTAACTTCAAACAAATGCATTTAAAATAATCATGCAATGAAGTCAATTAAATTTAAAAATCTAGAATTATGCATGGCTTATACGTCTACTGATTTACGAATTCTACAATCCTTCCCCCCTTAAATAATTTTCGTCCTCGAAATTAGAACTCACCGAATAACTCAGGGTATCGACTCCTCATCTCCGACTCAGACTCCCACGTAGCTTCCTCCTCTGAATGGTTGAGCCATTTGACTTTGACTCGCTTAACCAACTTGTTCCGAAGTTTCTTCTCCTGTCTGTCTAGGATCTGCACGGGTCTCTCCTCATAAGATAAGTTCGGAGTAAGCTGCAACGGCTCTAAATTTAGCACATGCGAAGGATTTGCCATATACTTCCTCAGCATGGAGACGTGAAAGACATTGTGTACTCCGGCCAGATTCGACGGAAGAGCCACACGATATGCTAGCGTCCCAACTCTGTCGAGGATCTCAAACGGTCCAATGAATCTCGGACTGAGCTTCCCTTTCTTGCCAAATCTCATGACACCCTTCATAGGTTCCACTTTCACGAAGACATGATCGCCCACTGCAAACTCTAACTCTCTCCTCCGCTGATCGGCATAACTCTTCTGTCGGCTCTGAGCAGTCCTCATCCTATCACGGATCTTGACTACTACATCTGCTGCCTGCTGAACAATCTCTGGACCCAACTCTGCTCTCTCTCCTACTTCATCCCAATGAACAGGAGATCTACACTTGCGGCCATACAGCGCTTCATACGGAGCCATACCTATAGACGATTGGAAACTGTTGTTATAGGTGAACTCTAGCAATGGTAAGTTCGACTCCCAACTCCCAGAGAAATCAATGACGCAAGCACGGAGAAGATCCTCTAAGATCTGAATAACTCGCTCCGACTGTCCATCTGTCTGCGGATGGAAAGCTGTGCTAAACAGCAACTTCGTACCCAAAGTCGAATGCAAACTCTTCCAAAACGAGGAAGTGAATCTGGGATCTCTGTCGGATACGATAGAAACTGGAATACCGTGGAGTCGGACTATCTCTCGGATATACAGCTCTGCATACTGAACCATGGTGAAAGTCGTCTTAATAGGCAAGAAGTGCGCTGATTTGGTAAGACGATCTACAATCACCCAGATAGCATTCGATCCTCTGGCTGACCTCGGCAATCCGGTCACAAAGTCCATGGTAACATTCTCCCACTTCCACTCGGGAATAGGAAGAGGCTTGAGCAAACCTGCTGGTCTCTGATGCTCGGCCTTCACTAACTGGCAAGTCAGGCACTCGGATACAAAACGCCTGATGTCCTTCTTCATCCCTGGCCACCAATACAATAGCTGCAGATCTTTGTACATCTTCGTACTCCCAGGGTGAATGGAGTACGGGGACGTATAGGCCTCTGATAAGATGTCTGCTCTGATAGAATCACTGCTAGGAACCCATATCCTATCTCGGTATCTCACAATACCGTCGCTGACTGTATACAAAACACTGCCCTTGGCTTCATCTCTCTTCTTCCACTGTGCCAACTGCTCATCTGCTGCCTGACCGCTGCGAATACGGTCAATAAGAGAGGACTGGATAGTCAAGGTAGATAAACGAGGAACTCTACCTCGAGGGTAAGTCTCAAGATCAAACCTCTGCATCTCGATCTGAAGAGGTTTCTGCATCGTCAAATGAGCCATCACTGCGACTTTCCTGCTCAAGGCATCCGCAACTACATTAGCTTTACCCGGGTGGTAGCTAATGTCACAATCGTAGTCTTTCACAAGCTCCAACCAACGCCTCTGACGCATGTTCAGCTCCTTCTGCGTAAAGAAATACTTGAGGCTCTTATGGTCGGTAAAGATCTGGCACTTCTCTCCATACAGATAGTGCCTCCAAATCTTCAAAGCAAAAACTACTGCCGCTAACTCTAGATCATGGGTGGGGTAGTTCTTCTCGTGGATTTTCAGCTGTCGAGAAGCATACGCTATCACTCTCCCATGCTGCATCAAAACTGCACCTAAACCAAGCTTCGAAGCATCGATATAAAGGACAAACTCACCAGATCCTGACGGTACAGCCAAAACAGGTGCTGAGATAAGAGCTTGCTTCAAAGTATCGAAGCTCTTCTGACACTCCTCGCTCCACACAAACTTCACATTTTTCTTGGTCAGTGCTGTGAGTGGAACGACGATAGAGGAGAATCCCTGGATGAATTTTCTGTAATATCCTGCTAGTCCAAGGAAACTGCGGATCTCGGATGCATTCTGAGGCACAACCCAATCTCTAACTGCTACAACTTTTGCGGGGTCTACCTCAATACCACTGCTAGAAACAATGTGGCCCAAGAACGCCACCTTCTCTAACCAGAATTCGCACTTACTGAACTTTGCGAATAATTTGTGCTTCTGCAATGTCTGCAACACTGTGGTCAGATGCCTGCTGTGCTCCTCCCGATTCTTGGAGTAGACGAGAATGTCATCTATGAACACTATCACAAACTGGTCGAGGTACGGCTGAAATACGCGATTCATGAGATCCATGAAGATCGCTGGCGCATTCGTCAGACCGAACGGCATCACAAGGAACTCGTAGTGACCATAACGAGTCCTGAAAGCTGTCTTCGAAACATCAGCACCTCTCACCCTCAACTGGTGATAACCAGAACGCAGATCTATCTTGGAGAAAATCGAAGCTCCCTGCAACTGGTCAAACAGATCCTCAATCCTCGGCAGTGGGTATTTATTCTTCACTGTAACCCTGTTCAACTCCCGGTAGTCAATGCAAAGCCTCATCGTGCCATCCTTCTTTTTCACGAATAAGACCGGCGCGGCCCATGGAGAAAAGCTCGGGCTAATGAACTCCTTGTCGAGAAGTTCCTGGATCTGCTTCTTAAGCTCTGCCATCTCTGTCGGTGCTAGTCGGTACGGCGCTTTGGATATCGGAGCCGTACCTGGCATAAGCTCAATGGAAAACTCCACCTCTCTCTCGGGTGGCATACTAGAGACGTCTTCGGGAAAAACATCTAAGAAATCTCTAACAATCGGAACATCTGAGGCTGACTGGCTGGGTTCCTCGGGGACAGATAAAAAGGTTGCTAGAAATGCCCGACACCCTCTATGCATGAGCTTCCTAGCCTGAACATAAGGAATAATGCGCGGTAAAGGAAAGTACCTGTCCGGCTCAAATAAGAACTGCTCCATTCCAGGCGGTCGGACAAGAACGGATCTCCGCTGGAAGTCTATCAACACTCTGTTCCTCAATAGCCAGTCCATCCCTAGGATGATGTCAAATTCCGGCATCGGTAGCACAATCAGATCCGCATAAACAAGATTACCGTGCAGCTCAAGGTCTATATCTCGGATAACATTGGTGGCTGCCATCTCCTCGCCTGACGGCAACACTACTGAAAAGGCTGTATCTAGCCCAATGGTCTGGATCTTGAGAAAGTTTGCAAAGACCTCCGAAATAAACGAGTGAGTGGCCCCTGAATCTATCAAGGCCTTGGTAGCGGAACCAGATATAAAAATTCTCCCTGAAAGAGCGGAGCTCTAAGTTGAATCCCACTACAAGATCTAAACTTATAGACACGCAAAGGTCTAGGTTCCTCTAGCTTAATTTCCCCGAAATAAATCTGAGTAGAGCATGCAATCCTATAACAGTTCTAAGTTCAAAATCTAAATCCCGATTCCCAAAACGCGGAAATTCAAATAATAACTTAAAGTTTAAAGGTACCTGTCAACAACATAGTCTCCGGGTTGGCTTCCGCGGCATGGAGAGCAAAAACTCTGCCTTGGGTAGGCAGATTCCTCTGAGGGCACTGCAGCAACATGTGGTCTGGACTGCCACACTTAAAACACTTTCCTGAGCCAGCCATACATGCTCCAGGATGGCGACGTGAGCACCTGGGACAGACTGGGTGCTCCTGATTCCTCGGGGCTGGGCGTCCCCGCTGCTGCTGCTGCTGCTGCTGGCCTCGGTTCCTGGGCGGTCCATGAAAAGGCCTCTTATTCTGCTGCTGATGCTGATGAGGAGGAGGGTGGTGCGGTGCCTGGACTGGGCGCTTGCCCTGGCGATCCCTCTCGATATCCCGCAGATCCTGCTCTGCAGCTAAGGTCTTGGAGACGGCAATCTCATAAGTAGCAGGGTCAGATACCCTAACATCCCGGCGCAAGATCAGCCGTAAACCCACCAGGAAGTGCATCAGCTTGGCTTTGGCATCATTCGCTATCAGGGGCACAAAGTGACAGCCCCTCTCGAACTTACGGATAAACTCCGTAACCGACATATCCCCCTGTCTCAGACTCATGAACTCGGTGGTCAGCCTGGTGCGAACCTCTTCAGCAAAATACTTGGAGTAGAAAACCTCCGTAAAGCGGGTCCAAGAAAGTGTAGCCAATGTCAGGGCTACCGAAGCTCCTTCCCACCATAAGCGGGCGTCTCCATTGAACAGGTAGGTGGCACATCGGACTCGGTCTGCGTCTCCCAGCTCCATAAAATCGAAGATAACCTCGAGGGATTTGATCCATCCCTCGGCAACCATGGGGTCTGATGCCCCAGAGAACTCCTTCGGGCGCATCTTCATGAATCGCTCATACACAGCCTCGGGCCCTGTCGGCCTGGCTGCGGCTGCGGCTACGGCTGCGGCATTGCCCCCCGCAAACTGTGCGAAGAACTGTGCCATCCCAGCTATCATCTGGGCACTCATGTCCGGTGGGGGCGGTGGAGGAGGTGGTAGGTCTCCCTCCGGTCTATGCTCCTCTCTGTCCTCTCGGCGAGGCTCCACCTCTCTGTTGCGCTCTAAAATACGTCTAGGGGGCATACTGGTCCAACATAACCCATACGTAACTAACATGCATAATTCCATAATTTATTACTGAAATACTCAAAATTTGGAAGCATGCTGACAAAATAATTCATGCTATAACTGAAATGCTGAACTGAAAAACTTACAGACCAAAGGCGTGGCTTCGTGAGCTTCTCGCGGTCAGTAGTAGTGAAACCCTATACAGAACCACCGCTCTGATACCAACTGTGAACGCCCCAGATTCGACGACTGTCCTCACTGTATCAAGACGAGTCTTTCCAGCGTGTTTATGTCCTCACTCACACGCACCCTGGGAAACTTCCCAGGAGGTCACCCATCCCAAAATTGCCCCAAGTCAAGCACGCTTAACTTTGGAGTTCTTATGTGATGAGCTACCGAAAAGAAAATGCACCTTCGTGATATGAGTAGTACAAATCAAATCTTTTAAGCCCTCTTCAACTGTACAGTCCATTACATTGAACAGTCTCGGAATCCCTCTCATTCCCGTGTGGGTTCGGTTCATTCATGTTCCCTTCACCTAGAAGCCTGCCAGGAGCCGCTCATTGTCCGTGCTACTGATGGCACCGGCGATCACCCCCCGCCCTCTTCGGCCCCGGGCCTCACATGCCCACCAGCTTCCGCTTGGTTCGTCCCCGAACCACACCGTACTAAGAGAGGTCGGCTCTGATACCAACTGCAAAGGCCCTCGAACTACTTGCTTGAAAATTTGCGGAAAATTAAAAAATTTTTTTTTAAAGAACTTAATGGCCTCACTCATAAAATCACTGGTGAAACAAGTTCAATATTTCAAATTAAATTGCAGCGGAAGAAAATAAAGTTTTCCAAAAATCACAATTTAAAAATATCCATCAACTGATAAAAATTGTTTGCGGAAAAACATAACAACTGCTGCACTGAGGTCCTCGGGTGCCACTACTGCCGACCCAAGCTGGCTCACTGGTCCCCGCCCTCGGCCCTGGCCTCATCAGTACCTACAACAATCAAGTCTAGTGAGCCTAAAGACTCAGCATGCATAAATCGCAGGTAACGAGTAAAAATCTGAATTTAAAATATGCATGAGATAAAATATCCTGTCCTGAGGCATACTGAAAATAATCTGTACTGAGCAATTATAATACGTGCATAACTGAACTGGAAGTCACTGTAAAAATATTTGCTCCTTGGAGCCTGTACTGAAATAACTGATAAAATTTTCTGTTGAGATTATGTTTTACGCCTGTGGCCACTGCACTAAGCTGAACTGATCGCTAACTGGCTACCGGGGAGGCTGAAACTGATCTGAGCTGGCCGGTCACTGGCGACCGGGTGGTACCATACTGAACTGATCGGTCACTGGCGACCGTATAAAATAACACTCCCACATAGTGAATGAACCACAAGCCATATCGCATAAATCTCAAAAATAATCATTTTCTATTTAATGCACGTAAAATAATTAACTGGCGTAATGAAAATTCCTGTAATTTTACCAACTGGATTGGATTGGATCGTCCCCCAGGCTCGCTGCAACCTAACTGTGCCATGAAAAATATGCAATAGTTTAAACATGACCAACTATGCAATTTACGTTCAAAAGATGCGACTATGACGCCTAATGACTTCGCATTTAATCATGACTCCGAGCCAACCTGAACCGACACTGAACCGACGTATAGTCATGATTAAAATACGCTGAAAAATCATAAAATAATGTTCCTAAAATAGTAGGGTCGAAATCTAGGTGGAATGGAGGCCAAAACAGGAAACGCTCTTTCGAGAGTCAATTTGGCACATTGCACCGTAAATTCTCGTACGACCTCAAAAATGATCCAAATGACGAACGGTCAAAAACATGACCTTCCCAACTCAATGAGGCACTGTCCAGTCCAAGGCCATGGGATAAAAGCCAAACAAGAACTCGAACGAGCCTCTGAACCGACACAGCAACTTGCTGTAATTTCCAGCAGCTGCGACCTAGCTTGCATCGCGTCGTTTGCGAGACTTTTGGCCATTGGGGCTTGAACCACCGACCAAAGCCTCTCCACAACGTCCCAAGGAATGATTTGAACCATGGCTAAGGGCCCTAGGTCAGCCACAATTCGCCTCATTCCAGCAACCACCCGAAAGTTCTCACCGAGGGCCCTCATGCGTGCGTGTGTAGTGTTTATGCTATGTTCGATGTCTTGCGTCGTTCCAGTGGCCATTTTATTGACCATGGCACGATCTAGACATCTAGGATCATGGTATGAACCGTGGCTAAGGACCATAGGCCAACCAAGATCCACACCAAACCAACCAACTCGAAGTACATGTGCTGTCAAAACCGAAGGGGCCGAGAGGGGAGGGGGCTGTTTTCACGTTTTGATTAAAAACCGAGGGGCCATGGACCAAGCCACCAAAAGGGCAACTTAGTCACGTCTTAGACATGCTAGGGAAGTGATCCAACCATGGATAAAGGCCCTTGGGGCAGCCAAGATCAGATCCTTCCTCCTTGACATCCAAACTGAATTTTCGAATCACATTTCTGCACTTATGGGGAACTTGCTGTCATTTCGGTTTTCCAGCAAGTATGGGGCTGGTTTGAATGGACCAACATGGTCCTAATGCATCCTACTACATGTATACAAGCCGCCTTGGGAGCCTGGAGTCGATCCAATACCTGAAACCATCAAAACTCAGAAAAAAACGTGAAGCTTGTCAAGGGAAGTCGAAAATTCTGCATGTGTGTTCCAAAATATTTTGACATGGATCTCGATTTTTGCTTGCTACAACATGATCATGTACTGAAAAATAAATGATAATATGACTTGATTGAGGTTTGAAAGAAATCTAGACATGCCTGGTTTCGTTTTGAAAGAAAACGAACGAAACAACGACGACGCGGCACGGAGGAGGTGGAGCGCTTCTTGTCTACCTTCCTTGAACTCGATTTTCTTGCCTTTCTCCCTAGCTATGGCTCACGATTTTTACCTCTGAAAAGGGTCTTATTTTCACTCAGATTTCGAAAGAAAGGAGAGGGGGAAAAATGGTTAGGAGGGTGAGGGAAGTGGGTGCAAGATATAAGGAAGGATCAAGACCAAGTCCACTCCCTTTGAATTTGAATTTTGAATTATGGTTTGATATCAAATAAGTTGGTGGATGCTTCTAGGAGGTGGTGGCCGAAATTTATCTTGATTCTAGACTAGGATATGTCCATTTATTTAATTAAATTGTGCTCCCAAAAATCCTTAGAATTATCCTACTAATTACATGCAAAGAATTGGTCAAAGTTGATGAGTTGGAAAATGAATCTTCTAGCACTAAGGGTGGCCAAAAAATGCATGATAAAATAAAGGGAAATGTTGATTATCTAGTCAACTAATAATCCTTGAAAGCCTTACTAATCCTTTAAATAATTTAGTGAGCTAACCCCTTAATTTAATAACTTAAATGAATTCATTTCTTAATCACCTCAAATAATTAAATTAAATCTTCAAACCTCCCTTTCTAACTTAAATGAACTTAGTTACTAGCTAAATTAACTTCTGGAAATATTTCTCGAATCTTAAATTCTATCTCAAAACTCCAACTCCGGTCCGGCCTCACTGAAAATACTGAAATGCTAAAAATCATATTACTGAACTGAAATAATAAATAATTAACTTCAAACAAATGCATTTAAAATAATCATGCAATGAAGTCAATTAAATTTAAAAATCTAGAATTATGCATGGCTTATACGTCTACTGATTTACGGGTTCTACAACAACACTTGAAATTTTTATCTCTTACACGATTTTACCACTTCACAACACTTAAATTTTTTATCTCTTAAACGATTTTACCACACTTCAAAACAATTAAAAATTTTATCTCTTACACGATTTTATCACTTCACGACACTTAAATTTTTTTATCTCTTACATGATTGTACCAATTCACAACACAGATTTATTAAATTATTAATTTTTTTTATTTTACCTAAAATATTAGCGACAAAATTCATGTATAAATGCCGTCGCCAAATTTAGCGACGATTATTAATAAACCGTCGCTAAGTTTAGCGACGGTGTAAGAAACAGTCGCTAATTAGCGACGGTTTATATATGCATTCCGTCGGAAATATCATTTGCGACGGTTCTCAAAACCGTCGCAAATTGTAGCTACGACAACGGTGAAAAACCGTTGTCTTTGAGCGAACTATTTAACAACAGTTTTAAAATGGCTAGGACAACGATTAAAAACTGTTGTCGTGTGGCATTTTCCTTGTAGTGATTATAACTAAACTTCAAAAACAGCTCCGAGAAAAGGAGACAGAGATTAAAATATTGAAAGAAAAAAATTAAAAACTCGAGAGGGATAACTACCAGTTGGATGGGAATAACGTATGCATGATGGAAGATCTTCGTGAGACAAGATTGGAAGAGAAAATACTGCGCGACGACGTTAGGCGCTATGCTGCCTACCACCTAGAGTCTGAACGACAGCAAGAAATCACCAAGAAAGAGTTGAACAAAGCTCAGGATGGGATTTTTACGCTCCAAATCCGGGATGATAGCCTTCTCAAAACACAGCGCCGTCTTGAGAAACGGATCGAGGAACAAGAAATCGATGAGAAAGTAAGCCAATCAACGATACAAGAGCTTCAGAATCAAGTAAACAAGCTTGACCATCACAACACGCAGTTGTAAAATCATATTGATCAGCTACAGAATAACATGTTCAATATGGAGGAGCTCTTAGAAGAACTCGAAGCTAACCAAGAAGAAAATCCTATTGAAGAAGAAGAAATTAATGAGACAGTAGGAGATGGTGAAGTTATAGATGAATAGAGTGATGATTACTAGTATAGGCATCGATTGTATTCAAAATCCTTAGGATTAATTGTTTTCTTTAAAAAGAATGATTGTAAGAATTTCAAAAATTTATAAAATATTTCTTTTATTTTGCATTGTTTCAAAATAAATAAATTAATAAAATATATGTTCATACGAAATGGCAGGCAGACCACCCAGAAACAATCGAAACAACAGAATTGTTAATCAAAACGAGGATGAGAATCCCCCAAGGGTAAATCTCAGCCAGGAAGATATGATGGCTATAGCTACCATAGTAGCCGCCACGTTGCAAGGAATTGTGAATCCTCTTGCCAACGCTATTCAGCCACCACCGGAACCACAACCACGTGGAATAAAATATCGTTATGAGTCTCTGAGGAGAAATCGAGTCACAAATTTGGATGGAAATCCAGATCCAGATGTCAGCCACAACTGGTTAAAGAATGTCGAAACACAACTACATCTACTGGTAGTACCCGAAGAACTGAGAGTGGAAGTCGTGATACCGTTTTCGGAAGACCGAGCAAGGAAATGGTGGGAAACTGTGTCACCACCTTTGGCCGAGGTAGAACAAATCACATGGCAATCATTCAGAGGAGAATTTTTAAAACAATACTACCCAGCCGAATTTCGTCTACAGAAGTTGAGCGAGTTTGAAAACTTCAAACAGACACCGAACATGACAGTGATGGAATATACTTCAAGGTTCAATGATATGGGAACCTATGTTCCAACGATCATGTCTGATGAAACATTAAAAATGCATCGTTTTAAGAAGGGACTGAACAGCCGGATTCGATCGGCTTTGGCAGTATTCAAGCCAAACAATTTTGCAGATTTGATGGGCGCTGCAATGAGCGCGGAAACGGATATCAAATGCCGCGAGGAAGAAAACAATAACAAAAGACCGATGGCCAGTCAATCTGCTCAGAATGGTTTCAAATTCAAAAGGCCAAACTATTCAAGTGGCCTTCAAGAGGAACCTTTAACAGTACTGGAAATACAGAAGAAAAGTGGTGCGATACTTGTCGACAGAAGCACATTGGGGAATATTATCGGAAAACAGTTGCCTGTTTCAAATGTGGTAAAGTGGGTCACCGGATTAAGGATAGTCCAGACAACGAAGACAAAGGGACGGGACCCAGCAAACCAAATGAAAACAAGACTAATGCTTGAGTTTATGCAATAACTCAGGAGGAAGCTGATAACACCAACGAAGTATTGGCAGGTACTATTTTATTCAATGAAATACTTGCTTACACTTTCTTTGATTGTGGTGCTATGCACTCATTTGTGTCTAGAAGATTTGCTAAGAAGCTGAAACTTTAGCATGGAATTCTTAGTGAACCGTTAAGAGTGGCAACACCTACAAGTAAAACAATTGAAACTCACAAGGTGTATCGAAACTGTCAAATTTGTATCAGTAAACAAATTTTTAAGGCGGAATTAATTCAACTCAATATGATTGAGTTTGACGCCATTCTTGGAATGGACTGATTGGCTAGAAACCATACCATAGTAGACTGTCAAAAGAAAGATATTAGACTTCAGACTCCGACTAAAGAGGAAGTCATATATCATGGAAAATCCAAAGAACGGAAATCTCTATTATCTGCCTCACAAGCTTGGAAAGCCAAAAAAGGAGGAGAAAAAAATTTATCTGGCAGTAATCAATGAGATCAAAGAAGAAGAAGTCCCAAAGTTGGAAGATATTCCAATTGTTCAAGAATTTTCAGATGTCTTTCCCGAGGAAATACCGAGTTAGATACCCAATAGGAAAGTAGAATTTGAAATCAATTTGGTCCCTGGTGCTACACCAATCTCAAAGGAACCATACCGAATGGCTCCTGATGAATTAAAGGAGTTAAAGGAACAACTTCAGGAATTACTGGACAAGAAGCAGGTCCGCGCTAGTGCATCCCCGTGGGGAGCCCCAGTACTATTTGTAAAGAAAAAGGATGGAAGCATGAGGCTATGCATTGATTACGGGGAGTTAAATAAGATCACCATAAAGAATAAGTACCCACTCCCGAGAATAGATTATCTTTTCGATCAGCTAAAAGGATCCAAGATTTTCTCAAAGCTCGATCTAAGATCTCGCTATCATCAGTTGAAGGTCAAAGCAAAAGATATCCCTAAAACTTCTTTTAGGACAAGATATGGACATTACGAATTCACGGTAATGTCTTTTGGTCTAACAAATGCTTCTGCAGCATTCATGGACCTTATAAATCGGGTATTCAAGCCTTATCTTGATAAGTTTGTGGTGGTCTTCATAGATGATATCTTCATATACTCACCAAGTGAGGAAGAACATAAAGAACATCTGTGTCTCACTTTGCAGACACTACGAGAAATGGAACTCTATGCGAAATTCAAGAAGTATGAATTTTGGCTAAAAATTGTGGCGTTCTTAGGCCTTATAATCTCGGAATTAGGGGTATCGGTGGACCTTAAGAAAGTAGAGGCAAAAAGGGACTGGCCTCAACCAAAAAAGTAACTGAAGTAAGAAGTTTTCTTGGTTTAGCTGGCTACTATAGAAAATTCGTGGAAGGATTTTCTTCGATAGCCATTCCTCTCACCAAACTTACACAGAAAAATTCGAAGTTTATTTGGAATGAAACATGTGAGGGAAGTTTTGAAACCCTTGAAACCAATCTCGCATCTACACCAGTACTAATTCTTCCCGAAGATGGTAAGAATTTCAATATATATACAGTTACACTTTAAAGGGAGGATTAGGGTGTGTGCTTGTGCAAGAAGGTCAGGTAATTGCTTTTGCCTCACGGCAATTAAAACCGTATGAGCAGAATTACCCCACTCACGACCTTGAATTAGCTGCAGTAGTATTTGCACTCAAAATCTAGAGGCATTACCTTTATGGAGTAAAATGCGAAGTGTTTACTGATCACCTGAGCCTCAAGTACATTTTAACCCAAAAGTAATTAAACATGAGGCAAAGAAGGTGGATGGAACTTCTCAAGGACTATGATTTGTCAATCAATTACCATCTGGGTAAGGCAAATAAGGTGGCAGATGCGTTGAGCCGAAAGAACCTTGGGAAAGTGAGCTTATCTTCACTATCCGTGCAATCAGGCCTCCGAGAGACCATCAAATTGAAACAAAGTCAAGATTCCTCCATTCTAAAAATCAAGAGCAAATTCAAGAAGGAAAGATTCCAGAATTTCATATTGATGAAAATGGTATTCCCTGGATGAAAGGACGGTTGTATGTGCCACATCAATGGGATTCATGAAGAAGTAATGGCGGAGGCACATAAATCGAGATTTTCAGTACATCCGGGAAGCACCAAAATGTACCGGGATCTGAAAAATAATTACTGGTGGAATGGAATGAAGAAAGACGTGGCTGTCTTTGTTTCCAAGTGCCTAACCTATCAACAATTCAAGGCAGAACATCAACGGACTGGAGGACTTCTACAGCCATTGGAAATATCGGAGTGGAAGTGGGATAACATCTCCATGGATTTCGTAGTAGAGTTACCGAAATCAAGGCAAAGGCACGATGGGATCTGGGTAATCATTGATAGATTGACCAAGTCTGCACATTTATTGCCGGTGCGGATGAATTACAACCTGGATAAGCTAGCCACCTTGTATATGGACAACATAGTGAGACTACACCGAGTCCCAATAAGTATACTGTCTAACATAGATCCAAGATTCGTATCGAGATTTTGGAAAAGTTTTCAAAAGGCTATGGGAACCAAATTCACTCTCAGCACGGCCTATAATTTTCAGACTGATGGCCAAACTGAAAGAACAATTCAAACCCTCGAAGACATGTTGAGGGCATGCGCGCTGGATTTTCATGGAAATTGGAGTGAGCAATTACTGTAGATAGTGTAACACCTCTGACCAGTTTTAATAAAATAGCAGCGGAATTTAAAATTTTCTTAAAGGAAAGAAGGATTTAAAATACATTTCAATATATAAACAAAAGTATATACATGATCAATGAAATGATACAACAAAATACAAAATATCATTTTTGTGATCATGTCCAAAATGATAGCAAAAATAGCCTTCTTCCTTCCCTCTCTTATGCATATGACTCCGGCCCCAATCAACGTTCCGGCTCGTCGCTCTTATCTGCATCACATGAAATAACTGAAATGAGTATAAAACTCAGCAGGTGGAACTCTTACATAACAATGGATACAAAACATACTCTGTAAAACATGGCTTTGAAAACATTAAATACCATCAACTCTGAAACATGAATAGCATAGTATGAATAACAATAACAATGGTATTTCACTTTTCTCTGATGGATTGATATATAAATAGTATCTCTGTCACTGTACCTATATCCCATCGATATAAATCGATTACTCTGTTGGGATATAAGCCTTTGGTCGTTGATCAACTAATTGCATGCAATCTCTGACTATGTATCTATCAATCCAATAAATCAATTGAACTCTCCTTTTGGGCATTAAATCAAACACTTTGCATACTCTTTTCTTTTGTATTCCCTTAGACATAATTGAGACATAACATGCCTCTAATATACAACGTGTAATGATACATAGCATGAATCAAATGGAATGGAATAACATGTTAAAACCATTGAAACACAATACATATATTATCATGTGAGCACAAGGAAATGAATTCCACTTACAACCAATTGAAACATTGAATCTAATCTCTTGTTACACAACCTACAACAATAAACCACGTATTGCACCATCAACAACTCAATAATCACAAACCCATAACATTAAATCCATAAAACCAACATAATCAACAAACCCATGATTTCCCAATCATCATAATCCAAGAATAAACAAAGCCACAAGCTTACCTTAGCTTCTTGAACCCAAAATAACCTTGTTCTAACTTCAATAATCCCACAAGATGCTAGAATCAAAGAAAAGAAAGAAAGAAAATGGAACCCTAGCTCCCCCTCCTTGCTGAAGAAATCGAGAGTGAGGAGAGAAATGAGAGAAATGAAGCCAACTCTTGCGTTTATATCACTTAAAACCGAAAACACGCTTCTACTGTTCATGCACCGCGCGTGCGCTGCTGATCTTACCGCGGGTGCGATGCGTGTACTGGACAACAACCGAAAATCTGAAAACGTCGACCGCGGGTGCGCTCAATTCTTACCGCGGGTGCTGGTGCCGCCTCTGCCAATCCACCGCGGGTGCGGTGCTCAAATGACCGCGGGTGCGGTCACCTCACTGTCCAAATACCGCGGGGGCGGTCGCTATCTTACCGCGGGTGCACTGTCACCTGAAGCCAACAACAAACTCTATGCAATAAAATCGAATCGTAACGCCGCTTCTCTTCCATAATTCGGCAACACTCTCAACAAGAAAGTTGCAACTCTAAATCATATCTAACCATACCAATTGGCCTCATACCAATGGGCTCAACATACGAATTACCATGAATTAAACCGCAACGATGCTACAACATAACTACACATCAAGTATAACCAACAATACTATAAACCATAAATCACAACTCTTAACATCAAAACTATACTTAAACTTAACCAAATAGTCAAAATCATACGAAATCTTAAACCATACCATTCACCAGGCTTGGCTATTATAATCTCCCCTCCTTAAAGGAATTTCGTCCTCGAAATTGACGTCACTGCGCAAACAACTCAGGATACTTACCTTTCATCTCATCCTCTGGTTCCCACGTGGCTTCTTCAATCAAATGATTCCTCCAAAGGACTTTAACGATGCCGATCTCTTTGTATCTCAACACTTTAATTTGCGATCCAAAATCTGGACAGGAATCTCTTGGAATGTCAAATCCAATGGCTCGTGGCGAAGAACATGGGAAGGATTCGCAATATACTTCCTGAGCAATGAGATATGAAAAACATTATGAACTCTGTCAAGATCTGGCGGTAGGGCTTACCTGTAAGCTCGATCACCAACTCTGTCCAAAATCTCAAACGGGCAAATAAATCTCGGACTCAACTTTCCCTTTTTGCCAAACCGCATCACACCCTTAAGAGGTGTTATCTTCAAGAACACAAGATCGCCAACCTCAAACTGCAATGGCCTACGTCTTACATCAGCATAACTCTTCTGTCTCGACTATGCTGTCTTCATCCTCTCTCGAATAACAGCAACAACATCAGCTGTCTGTTGGACCAACTCTGGACCCAACATCTTCCTCTCACCAATCTCGTCCCAATACAAGGGAGATCTACACTTCCGGCCATAAAGTGCTTCATACGGTGCCATGCCAATCGTCGCTTGGTAGCTATTGTTGTACGTGAACTCAACAAGAGGCAATTTGGAATCCCAGCTACCAAGATAATCAATAGTACAAGCTCTGAGCATATCCTCTAAAATCTGAATAACTCTCTCTGATTGACCGTCGCTCTGGGGTGATATGCTGTACTGAATGCTAACCGTGAACCCATAGCTCTGTGCAAACTCTTCCAAAACTCTGAAGTAAATCTAGGGTCACGATCAGACACGATCGACACAAGAACATCATGAAGTCTAACAATCTCAGCTATGTACTCTTCGGCATACTGGTTCATGGAATACGTCGTCTTGACTGGGAGAAAATGCGCTGACTTGGTCAATCGATCAACGATAACCCAAATAGAGTTAAAACCTTTCTGCGTTCTGGGAAGATCAACCTCGAAATCCATCGTAATGTGCTGCCATTTCCATTGAGGAATCGGCAATGATAGCAATGTCCCAGCAGGTCTCTGGTGCTCGATTTTCACCTGCTGACAAGTTAGACACTGAGAAATAAACATGGCAATATCCTTCTTCATACCTGGCCACCAATAGAGTCTACGAAGATCCTGATACATCTTAGTGCTACCTGGATGTATCGAGTATGGCGCGGTATGTGCCTCTGTCAAGACATCTCGCCCAATATCATCACCAGCAGGAATACATATACGGCCTCTAAATGTCACCAAACCATCTCTATTCATCTCAAACTCTGAATTACCTCTCTCCTCTGCTCTGGCTCTCATCTCTATCAACTGTAAATCATTGGCCTGCTCTCTACGGATCCTGTCCGTCAATGTAGCCCGAATGACCAACGCTGAAAAGCGAGCAATGGTTCCCGGCACTACTAAAGCTATCTCTTCTCGTTGCAAGTCTAACAACAACGGCTTCTGAATCATAGAACTCAAAGAAGAACTCGACTTACGGCCCAATGCATCTGCTACAACATTCGCCTTCCTTGGGTGGTAACTAATCGTCACATCATAATCCTTGACAAGCTCTAACCACCGTCTCTGACGCATATTAAGTTCTTTCTGAGAAAACAAGTACTTTAAACTCTTGTGGTCCGTGAAAATTTCACACTTTTCGCCATATAAGTAGTATCTCCAGATTTTCAGGGCGAAAACTACACCTGCCAGCACCAAATCATGCGTAGGATAATTCTTCTTGTTGTCCTTCAACTGGCGAGAAGCATAGGCTATAACCTTTCCACGTTGCATCAGCACTGCACCAAGGCCTTTCTTCGACGCATCGGTATAAACAACAAAGTCCTCTGAACCACTGGGCAATGCAAGTACCGGAGCTGTCGTCAACCTATCTTTCAACTCCTGGAATCCACTTTGGCATTCATTGGACCACTCAAACTTCACAGTCTTTCTCGTCAAATTGGTTAACGGCGTGGCAATCTTGGAAAAGTCTGCAATAAAACGACGATAATAACCCGCCAAACAAAGAAAACTGCGTACCTCTGATACAGTGGTAGGAATAGGCCACTTTTGTATCGCCTCGATTTTCACTGGATCAACAGCTATACCATCCTTCGAGACAACATGGCCTAAGAAAGAAATCGGCACCAACCAGAAATCACATTTCTTCAACTTAGCATGTAGAACCCGTAAATCAGTAGACGTATAAGCCATGCATAATTCTAGATTTTTAAATTTAATTGACTTCATTGCATGATTATTTTAAATGCATTTATTTGAAGTTAATTATTCATTATTTCAGTTCAGTAGTTTGATTTTTAGCATTTCAGTTATTTCAGTGAGGCCGGACTAGGAGTTGGAGTTTTGAGATAGAATTTAAGATTTGAGAAATATTTCCAGAAGTTAATTTAGCTAGCAAGTAAGTTCATTTAAGTTAAAAACAAGTTTAAGGAATTATTTAAGTTAGTTGAGGATTTTAATTTAATTATTGGAGGTGATTAAGAAATGAGCTCATTTAAGTTACTTAATTAAGGGGTTAGTTCACTAAATTATTTAAAGGATTAGTAAGGCTTTCAAGGATTATTAGTTGACTAGATAATCAATTTTCCCCCTACCATTTATCATGCATTTTCGGCCACACCCCTAGAAGAACAAACTAGCACTTGCCAACTCACCTTTGAACCATTTTTGGTTGATTAGCATGCTAATTCTTTTAGCTATTTTTCCACCTTAATTAATTAATACTAGACCACTATCCTAACCCTTGTTTGGCATGATAAAATCGGCCACTATAGTCTAGAATCACCCAAGAGATCATTTGATAGAAATTCAAAATTCAAAATTCAAATGCATGAAGACTTGGTCTTGATATGATCCTATTTTTGTGCACCCTTCTCCTCACCTTCATAACCATCACTCCCCCTCCACCTCCACCGAAAATAAGACCCCTTTTCAGTAGAAAAAAAAACGTGAATAACAGCTAGGGAGAAAGGGAGAAAAATCGAGAGCCAAGAAATGTAGAGAAGCAAGCCACTCCGTCTCCTCCGCGCCGTCTCGTCTCTTCTTTTCGTTTTCTTTCGAAACGAAACCAGGCATGTCTAGATTTCTTTCAAACCTCAATCAAGTCATATTATCATTTATTTTTCAGTACATGATCATGTTGTAGCAAGCAAAAATCGAGATCCATGTCAAAATATTTTGGAACACACATGCAGAATTTCGGCTCTTCATGGCAAGCTTCACGATTTCTTTTGGTTTGTGAGTTTCAGGTATTGGATCAACTCCAGGCTCCCAAGGCGGCTTGTATACATGTAGTAGGATGCATTAGGACCATGTTGGTCCATCCAAACCAGCCCCATGCTTGCTGGAAAACCGAAATGACAGCACGTTCCCCATAAGTGCAGAAATGTGATTCGAAAATTCAGTTTGGATGTCAAGGAGGAAGGATCTGATCTTGGCTGCCCCAAGGGCCTATAGCCATGGTTGGATCACTTCCCTAGCATGTCTAAGACGTGACTAAGTCGTCCTTTTGGTGGCTTGGTCCATGGCTCATCGGTTTTTAAATAATCAACAAGAACAGCCCCTTTCCCCATTCGGCCCTTCCATTTTTCAGCATATGGTTCGTTTCTTTTGTTGCTTGGTGTGGATCTTGGTTGGCCTATGGCCCTTAGCCACGGTTAATATCATGCCCCTAGATGTCTAGATCGTGCCATGGTCAATCAAATGGCCACTGGAACGACGCAAGACATCGATCATAGCATAAACACTACACACGCACGCATGAGGGCCCTCGGTGAGAACTTTCGGGTGGTTGCTGGAATGAGGCGAATTGTGGCTGGCCTAGGGCCCTTAGCCATGGTTCAAATCATTTCTTGGGACGTTGTGGAGAGGCTTTGGTCGGTGGTTCAAGCCCCAATGGCCAAAAGTCTCGCAAACGACGCGATGCAAGCTAGGTCGCAGCTGCTGGAAATTACAGCAAGTTGCTGTGTCGGTTCAGAGGCTCGTTCGAGTTCTTGGTTGGCTTTTAGCCCATGGCCTTGGACTGGACAGTGCCTCATTGAGTTAGGAAGGTCATGTTTTTGACCGTTCGTCATTTGGATCATTTTTGAGGTCGTACGAGAATTTACGGTGCAATGCGCCAAATTGACTCTCGAAAGAGCGTTTCGTGTTTTGGCCTCCATTTCACCTAGATTTCGACCCTATCATTTTAGGAACATTATTTATGATTTTTCAGCGTATTTTAATCATGACTATACGTCAGTTCAGTGTCAGTTCAGGTTGGCTCTGAGTCATGATTAAATGCGAAGTCAGTAGGCGTCATAGTCGCATCTTTTGAACGTAAATTGCATAGTTGGTCATGTTTAAGCTATTGCATATTTTTCATGGCACAGTTAGGTTGCAGCGAGCCTGGGAACGATCCAATCCAATCCAGTTGGTAAAATTACAGGAATTTTCATTACGCCAGTTAATTATTTTACGTGCATTAAACAGAAAATGATTATTTTTGAGATTTATGCGATATGGCTTGTGGTTCATTCACTATGTGGGAGTGTTATTTTATACGGTCGCCAGTGACCGATCAGTTCAGTATGGTACCACCCGGTCGCCAGTGACCGGCCAGCTCAGTTCAGTTTCAGCCTCCCCGGTAGCCAGTTACCGATCAGTTCAGCTTAGTGCAGTGGCCACAGGCGTAAAACATAATCTCAACAGAAAATTTTACCAGATATTTCAGTACAGGCTCCTAGGAGCAAATATTTTTTACAGTGATTTTTCAGTTCAATTATGCACGTATTATAATTGCTCAGTACAGATTATTTTCAGTATGCCTCAGGACAGGATATGTTAACTCATGCATATTTTAAATTCAGATTTTTACTCGTTACCTGTGATATATGCATGCTGAGTCTTTAGGCTCACTAGACTTGATTGTTGTAGGTACTGATGAGGCCAGGGCCGAGGGCGGGGACCAGTGAGCCAGCTTGGGTCGGCAGTAGTGGCACCCGAGGACCTCAGAGCAGCAGTTGTTATTTTCTTCGCAAACAATTTTATCAGTCGTTGGATATTTTTTTAAATCGTTGTTGTTGGCAAAACTTTAATTTTCTTCCGCTGCAATATTTTGAAATATTGAACTTGATTCACCAGTGATTTTATGAATGAGGCCATTTAAGTTCTTTTAAAAAGAAAATTTTTAATTTTCCGTAAATTTTCAAGAAAGGAGTTTTAGGCCTTTCACATAGCATACAACCTCTTCTCTCTCAACAACTGAAGAACAAATCTGAGGTGCTCTGCATGAAGCTCTCTGGTCTTGGAATAAATCAATATGTCATCGATGAAAACAATGACAAAGCTATCCAAATACGGCTTGAACACTCGGTTCATAAGATCCATGAAGACTGAAGGAGCATTAGTCAGACCGAATGACATAACAAGAAATTCATAATGACCGTACCTGGTCCGAAATGCCGTCTTAGGGATATCAGACTCCCTAACTCTCAACAGATAATAGCCAGATCGAAGATCAATCTTCGAAAACACTATAGCCCCCTGCAGTTGGTCAAAAAGATCGTCTATACGAGGCAATGGATATTTATTTTTGACAGTCACTTTGTTGATCTCCCTATAATCAATGCAAAGCCGCAAAGATCCATCTTTCTTTTTGACAAAAAGAACCATAGCTCCCCAAGGCGAAGAACTCGGCCGAATAAAACCTTTATCCAAAAGATCCTGCAACTGCGTCTTCAATTCTTTCATCTCTGTAGGGGCCATTCTGTACGGAGCCTTGGAAATAGGAACCGTACCCGGAACTAGATCAATCACAAACTCTACATCTATGTTCGGCAGTAAACCCGGCACATCATCTTCAAATACATCAGGAAACTCTCTCACAACATCAATATCATCAATATTCAACTTCACAATTCTATCCACATCCACAATCGAAGCAAAAAACCCATCACAACCTCTAAACAACAACTTCTTAGCCTCAAGACACGAAATAAAAGGAAGGACCAGCGAAGTACCTGCACTGGCGAGCATACCTTCCCTATTTCCATCATCTGCAAATTTCACCATTTTAGCAACACAATCAATCACTGCACAATAGGTTGATAGCCAATCCATGCCAAGTATAATATCAAACGCAACCATCGGAATAACAATCAAATCGGCAAAAACCACTCGTTCATTAATTTGAACAGAGCACGCATACACAATAGATGTGGGGCACAACGCATCCCCAGAAGGCAATACAACATTAAACTGGAGGGGAAGAATAGAAGGAACTAAACCCGAAGATCTCAAAAATAGTTCAGACATAAAAGAATGAGTAGCACCTGTATCAATCAATGTCGTAGCTACTCTGCCTGAAATTAAAATAGTGCAAGAGATCACAGAAGAATCATGGTTTATACCTTCCTTTGTCATGGTGAAGATGCGACCCTGCACCTTCTCTTTACTCAATCCTCTCGGACAGTCCTTGGCAATATGGCCTGCAGTGCCACATCGGTAAAAAGTGTGAGTACCAAATCTGCACTCTCCCCTATGATGCCTGCTGCACTTCGGACGCAACGGCTTCTCTGGATCAAATGGAACTATTGGTGCTTTAGAACTCGGCTCTAACTTGCCTTTCCCTTTAAAAACTGCCCTTTCCTCTTTGGCTCGAACCCTGACCCCTTTGAGCAATAGCCTGCTGCCTCGCCTGTCTCTCTCTTGCAATGTCTTTCTCATCTTGCTCGGCTAACAAGGCTTTAGCCACAATCTCTTTAAATGTCACCGCCTTAGACATATTGATGTCCCTCCTGATCTCTGCTCGAAGGCCTCTAATGAAATGAGCACCCTTGTCTTTGTCATTGGAGTGTATGGGGCAAACAGACAGCCCTCCTCGAACTTTAGAATATACTCATCGACATTCATACCTCCTTGACGAAGTTCCAAAAACTCAGTCACCTTCCGAGCTCGAAGTGCATCTGGGAAGTACTTGTCATAGAAAAGATCAGTGAACTCTTGCCACTTCAATGCCGGAACATCCACACTAACCTTGGTAGCATTCCACCAAATGCGTGCAGCTTTGACTAACATGAACACTGCACATCCAATTCTGTCTTTGTCTCCATAGTTAAGATGATTAAATATCGCCTCTAGTGCTTTGATCCATTCTACAGCCACCAATGGATCAGTGCTTCCTGCAAATTCAGGTGGATCCATTCTCTTGAAAGCAGTAAAGATTCCATCAGTTCCCACTGCTTGAGCCACTTGGCCTCTCCCTTGGCCTCTACCTTGACCTGTACCTTGCATACGGAGCAACTGTTGAATCTGTTCACTGTGGACCTTGGCTTACTCTTTCAATAACTTGCCGAACTCGACGACAACTCTCGATGAGGAGCTATCCTCACCCTCTGTAGCTTTTCTCTTAGGAGGCATAACTCCTACAATGTGCTCACATAATACATATCAACCATAACAATAAATAGATGAAGAAGGCATACCCGGACTGTTGAAAGTAGACGAAGTCATATGCATTGGTCCGAAGAACGGTGCTCTGATACCACTAAATGTAACACCTCTGACC
Organism: Primulina tabacum; assembly: GCF_025594145.1. Classification (NCBI taxonomy): domain Eukaryota; kingdom Viridiplantae; phylum Streptophyta; class Magnoliopsida; order Lamiales; family Gesneriaceae; genus Primulina; species Primulina tabacum. The sequence continues at coordinate 14,192,290 of NC_134565.1, read as the reverse complement.
AGTTTTAATAAAATAGCAGCGGAATTTAAAATTTTCTTAAAGGAAAGAAGGATTTAAAATACATTTCAATATATAAACAAAAGTATATACATGATCAATGAAATGATACAACAAAATACAAAATATCATTTTTGTGATCATGTCCAAAATGCTAGCAAAATAGCCTTCTTCCTTCCCTCTCTTATGCATATGACTCCGGCCCCAATCAATGTTCCGGCTCGTCGCTCTTATCTGCATCACATGAAATAACTGAAATGAGTATAAAACTCAGCAAGTGGAACTCTTACATAACAATGGATACAAAACATGCTCTGTAGAACATGGCTTTGAAAACATTAAATACCATCAACTCTGAAACATGAATAACATAGTATGAATAACAATAACGATGGTATTTCTCTTTTCTCTGATGGATTGATATATAAATAGTATCTCTGTCTCTGTACCTATATCCCATCGATATAAATCGATTACTCCGTTGGGATATAAGCCTATGGTCATTGATCAACTAATTGCATGCAATCTCTGACTATGTATCTATCAATCCAATAAATCAATTGAACTCTCTTTTGGGCATTAATCAAACACTTTGCATACTCTTTTCTTTTGTATTCCCTTAGACATAATTGAGACATAAAATGCCTCTAATATACAACAAAGTGTAATAATACATAGCATGAATCAAATGGAAGGGAATAACATGTTAAAACCATTGAAACACAATACATATATTATCATGTGAGCACAAGGAAATGAATTCCACTTACAACCAATTGAAACCTTGAATCTAATCTCTTGGTACACAACCTACAACAATAAACCATGTATTGCACCATCAACAACTCAATAATCACAAACCCATAACATTAAATCCATAAAACCAACATAATCAACAAACCCATGATTTCCCAATCATCATAATCCAAGAATAAACAACGCCACAAGCTTACCTTAGCTTCTTGAACCCAAAATAACCTTGTTCTAACTTCAATAATCCCACAAGATGCTAGAATCAAAGAAGGAAAGAAAGAAAATGGAACCCTAGCTCCCTCCTTGCTGAAGAAATCGAGAGTGAGGAGAGAAATGAGAGAAATGAAGCCAACTCTTGCATTTATATCACTTAAAACCGAAAACACGCTTCTACTATTCATGCACCGCGGGTGCGCTGCTGATCTTACCGCGGGTGCGCTGCGTGTACTTGACAACAACCGAAAATCTGAAAACGTCGATCGCGGGTGCCTCAATTCTACCGTGGGTGCGGTGCTGCTCTGCCAATCCACCGCGGGTGCGGTGCTCAAATGACCGCGGGTGTGGTCACCTCACTGTCCAAATACCGCGAGGGCGGTCGCTATCTGACCGCGGGTGCACTGTCACCTGAAGCCAACAACAAACTCTATGCATAAAATCGAATCGCAACGCCGCTTCTCTTCATAATTCGGCAACACTCTCAACAAGAAAGTTGCAACTCTAAATCATATCTAACCATACCAATTGGCCTCATACCAATGGGCTCAACATACGAATTACCATGAATTAAACCGCAACGATGCTACAACATAACTACACATCAAGTATAACCAACAATACTGTAAACCATAAATCACAACTCTTAACATCAAAACTATACTTAAACTTAACCAAATAGTCAAAATCATACGAAATCTTAAACCGTACCGTTCACCAGGCTTGGCTATTACAGATAGAGTTAGCTTATAATAGCAGTTACCACAGTAGCATTGAGATGGCTCCATATGAGGCTTTGTATGGCCGAAAGTGTTGGTCGCCTCTATATTGGGATGAAGTCGGAGAAAAAGCTGTTACTGGACCAGAGCTTGTGCAAATAACCGTTGGAAAAGTAGCCATAATCAAGGAAAGACTCAAGGCAGCTCAAGATAGACAAAATAGCAGGGCCGATTTGAATAGAAAACCGTTGGAATTAGAAATTGGTGAAAAGGCTTATGTCAAGGTCTCACCTATGAAAGGAGTGGTTTGGTTCAGTAAATCCGGAAAGTTAAATCCAAGGTATGTGAGACCTTTCGAGATACTGGAGAAAGTGGGAACCTTAGCCTATTGACTGGCTTTACCACCTGATATGTCCAGAATACATAATGTTTTCCACATCTCACAACTGACGAAATATGTTCCAGACCCGAGTCATGTTCTCAAAATTGCACCGCTGATGATTGAAGGACAGCTGAATGAAGAACTCAAATATGAAGAGGTCCCTATACGAATAGTGGACCCAAAAGATCAAGTGTTGAGACATCATACAATCCCATATGTCAAAGCACAGCGGTCAAATCATACAGAAAGAGAGGCCACTTGGGAACTCGAAGAAAAGATTCGCACACAATACCCTCATCTATTCAAAAGCTTGAGCTGATCCAAGTTTCGAGAACGAAACTTTCAATAAGAAGGGAGGGATGTGAGAACCCGGGATTTTCCGATCCGAAGCGAATCATGTAAGAAATACAAACTTGAAATTTAGCTTAAACTAAGCTCAACAACTTTCATTCTAACTATAAAACTCGAATATTAACTTAGATTTTCAGTAAACTTAACTCGAAGAAGTAGCTTCAAAGCTCGGAGATTAGCTCAACGGGAGGCCAAGCTGCAAATAACCGCATGCATTGAAGAGTCGTCACTGGAGGAATAAAACCCCAGCTCAAGGACTCGATCTTTCAGCTCTAAGAAGCTCAACCATGCTTGTCCTAAAAGGACCAAAGAGGGAGCTCAAGGAGGAGCTAAGGGATTGGACAAGTTAATTGTGCAAGAAATGACCTTTGAGTTAAACCATGAAGGAGCTAAGGGAGGAGATAAAAGACTAAGACACATATTTATGCTGGAAAAAACCTTTGGTGCTTGAGTTACCCTTGACCACATTAAAAGCTACTTGGGGATCAAGGTGGGCGTCCCAAATGGGCAAAGGAAAGGTCACTTTTGGCCTATAAATACTACAACATGCTAACTGAAAAAGCACCACAAAAAGCCTCCAAGTTTCGATTTTCTCCCCCACCACAAAAGCTCTCAGTCGATTCAACAAGGAGGAAGTTTTGTTCGTGTGGTTCGAGTGCTGAAGTTCTACGATGAATTGCTGCTGGATTGGAAACATAATCTGCTAAAATTTACATCGAAGTGCTGCCCAAATTCCGAGAGGAAATTTTATGCCAAATTCTGCAAATTTCTAGTCTACCTTCAAAATTCTGTAAGTGGGCTTTTGTTATGTACCTTCTTGTATTTTGAACATTGAATATAAATATCATGACATGCATGTGTGTGTCCTTATTTTTTGAAAAATTCACTCTATTCTTTTAAAATTTTCGATCGATGACACGCTTTTCTGTTCTTTGAAATTCTTTGATCCGCTGTATCCGTCTGAATTTCTGATAAGTTCTGTCCGTTAATTCTGAATTCTGTGTTGCACTATTACAAATTGATTTTAAATGGCATGAGAATTGTAATTCCGTCTTGCCCACATTGGTGGGTATAAAACCATGTTCTGTCTGGCCCCCATTGGCGGGTATAAAACCATATTCCGTCGGGCCCCCATCAGTGGGTATAAAACTGTGTTCTGGCCTCATCCCTTAGTGGACTAACATATTGGGGACAATTTGACCATAGAAATGAGATGAGTAATAGTGTTGTGTTTGTTCTGATTCGTTCTGATTTGCTTCTGATTTGCTCTAAATCGTCTGATAATCTTTGTCTCATATTTGATTCGTTCCTGTTATGATAAGTTAAAAGTGATATGATTTGAAAGATTGTTAAAGAAATGTTTTAAAGATTAAGTTCTATATGTATCTTTTGAAATCGATCGACCCCCCACTTGCTGAGTGTTTCCCAAAACAATCATCCCTTACAAATTTCAGATAAAAATGAAGAGCAAATGAATGAGGAGAAGCAAGATGCTTTCTGGGGATGGTGAATCGATGATTGAGATCAAGACTCAAGACTTTTACTTTTCTTTTGTTTCCGCTTCTAAAATTCTTATGTATTTTATTCTATTATACTGTCAATGTAAAGACAATGTTTAATTTATGAAAAAGACTGGTTTTTGGCATTTCGATACGAGGCTTAATTGTTTCCAAGTAATTGTTAAACAATGCCGGTTATCACCAACGCTTCAGACACGGGGCGTAACAATATTATTTTTGGTTCAACTAACCCCAAATTATGTGAGAAAATTTCCAAGTTATTGCAGGAAAAATTTGAGATGAATATGATGGGTGAACTGACGTTCTTACTTGATCTACAAGTGAAGCAACTGGAAACAAGTAATTTATCAGTCAGAAAAAATATACAAAAGAACTGTTTAAGAAATTTGGCATGGAGTCATGTTCAGCAACAAGCAAACATCCATAGCAACTTCCACAAGTGAAGCAGAATATCTAGCTACTGGAAACTTTTGTGCCCAACTACTCTGGATTCAGCAAAAAGTGAAGGATTATGGAGTCATTGCAGAAGAATCACCAATCTTTTGTGATAATACAAGCACGATTTAAATTACATACAATCCAGTTCTTAACTCCATGACCAAAAACATTGGTGTCAGACATCACTTCATCAGAGACCATGCTCTAAAGAAGGTAATAAGGCTTGAGTACATTTCAACTGAACAACAAGAAGCTGACATCTTCACAAAACCATTAACCGAGGCTAAGTTTTCTTTCATTCATAACATTCTTGGTTTAATTGATTTGTAATAATATTTTTTGCATTATTATGTCAGCTATTGGTGTTAGTCAGTGATTATTCAGTTTTTTTAAACTGTTTTTCAATTAATATCAGTTAGGATGCAGACATTTTACTACAATCCTTTGCGAGAACAATTTTTTTTAGTATTCTATACTCCTTGCTGAGCATTAGGTCGTACAGACCTTCATCAGTTACTAGGTTGGAAGTGTGAATTGTTATAGTATATGCATGTCGAGCAAAGTGTTAACCGAGGGTTCACATTGAAACTCTATGTATAAACAATCTTTATTTTATTTATATTTGAAATTATTGTTTTGGCACATATTTATCTGTATACACAAGCTAGTTGAATAGATAAAGTTCTTGAATATACAAATAGTAAAAAGGATATGAGATGCTCATATTATGAATATCATGATACTCATATTTGAAATATTGTATATTCTAAACAGATCCTAGTGGATTCAGCCGCCGCTAAGAAGGATAAAGGCCGCTTGAGTTTGAGATTAGTATCTGCGATGTTAGTTCCATGTTTCATTGGTAGGGGACATTATGATGTCCGAGCATACAGATAGGTGCTCCTTGTTGAGTGCACTGAACAACCCTCCATAAAGGACTTTCCAAATGGTTCTCACTTATCGAGTTGAAACGTCCTAGTTTATGGTTGTACACCATTATTCCTTATGACCTAGGACAACATTGTGACTCTATATGCTAGCATTGAACTTTGACTTATTTACCGACTCATATGGGGTCATTAGATGACAAGGTTGGGTGTTTTGTCAAAACATATAGGAGTCTATGCATTGTAGTCGGGGATTCAACTTCTTACCTTTGGGTGTGGATATCCTATGTGATCTCATGTGTATGTAGTTTAAAATCTCTGATCAGAGTGTTGAAGGTAATTACGAAAGGGGTTTCTTAGATTACACCATCGATGCAACCACGACATGACATATAGTATCGATTCTTTGACAACTCTCGATATACCAATGGTTGTCGAATCGATCGGGAAATATGAGATGAAGGGACCGCACTGTACGCTAACTGTAATGGAATGGTTCTTACAGACACTATCATTTGATACGTAGGGAATCATGTAAGCGATGTTGCTAGGCGTTTAACATGATTTGTTGGATATTATCAAACTTGAGTTCTGACGTTCTTATTATCAAAGAGTTGATAATTAAGAATGTAGCAACTGGAGTATGCTCATATAAGGACATGTTTAGTCCCGAATCACAAAGAGATGTGAACCAACTGCTAGATGTATCAATGAACCAATTAGGGCCACACAAGTTGAAGGGATCGTTTGCTCAGCATCTTTGGGATGCTTCAAACAAAATATTCTCCAATGAGCTGCAATAGCTCGTGTTCTAAGAATATTAACACCGATGAATTAAATCGAGTTTGGTTTTAGAACCAAGTGAAAGAAACTCGAAGTAATCCTTCGTGAAGAGTATTGATATATTTAGAAACCATTTTAACTTATGTAAACTGACTAACTGAAATAAGACATATTAGTTTTTGCATTCTTCAGTTCAGTTACGGTGACAACTGAACTGACGAATACTCCGACGGATCAAAAATAGTTTAAAACAATAGTTAATCAGTTAACTACAAAAGATATGTTTATGGATGTTCGGAGACTTCAACTGCTCCTACGTCACCCCTTCTATCTCCACGGATAGGATCCACTAGAAGACTTTGATTTATACAACTACTTGTACAAACCTACTCAGCTAGGACTTACACTACTGCCTAAACTGAACTCATGGCTACGACTGAAGGCAGCACCTTCCAGCCAACACTTCTTTAACGTCTATGTGTCAAAGACTACATACACAAGTTTAACGTCTTTGTGGAAGACTGTTTTTGGATTGATTAGAGAGTGTTTGTGTGTGTGAGAACTGAACGAGGATGTTCTCACACACTGAGGGAAATATGCTACTCTAAGCTTATATATCTTTGAAGAGTTCCCTCGACTAGGCTGAATGCTTCTCTCTTTAAGCTGATATGACTTTGAAGCGTGCCCTTTATTTTTTCTCTTGTGTTGTGTGTTATCTGTCGAATCTTCACTGATCTTCTCTTTAAATAGGCGGGAAAATTGATCGTACAGTTAGACTCATTGGTTGTATCCGTTGCGTCTTGATTTGTTTCTTGGACTTTGTGTCTCGACTTTCTACTATCCTTCTGAAATGTTTTGTCTTTAACACACTGATGCAACGTCCATTATTGTCATTTGGCTGGATAATGGCTTTGCACCTTCACGTACAGCTGGATTCCACTTGAGAGAGTTTGTCTTCATCCATAACTGAAAGATTCTAACTGATGCTTCGAGCTGGTCAGTTGAACTGATCTTTCAGTTGGGCTGGTGAAATCAGTTGACTCGTCAGTTGAACTGATTTCACACTAGTTCAGTTGGACTGATCAGTTGGGTTTCTTCATCAGTTGAACACTCCTTTGGCTGGCCAGGTTTATGAGGTTTTCCTGCTGAATTACCTATCAACTGGACAATCAGCTTGACTGCTCAATTGACGTAATCAGTTAAACTGATTCATTTTGTTCGTTCAGTTGGGTATTTAGTTTTACAATGTAAACATCTCGTAAGTGATCCTAGATGCTGCACACTAAGGTAGATCATTAGTAACATAATTAACAGGTTTTGTTATCACCAAAATCAAGAATGCGAACTTGTAAATTTCCAACACAAGTGCTAACTTTCTAGATCTCGTTGAGAAGGAAATTAGTTAAATGTTTTGAACGATTTATAAAGGAGTTTATAAGCACAAGCAAAATTAGAAGTATGACTTCTATATGGGGAATGTAACTTTTAATTTGTGGAAGTGTTCCTAAATTAAAAGTTTTCCAAATAAATAATGTATTTGAAAATTGTGATTGTTAGAACATTTCGTGTTCGCAATCTTTATTTTGATGTGAACAAAAATTGTTATTGTGTTTCTAACATATTTACTCCAGTGTGAAGTTATTAAAATAAGAAGCAAGCTGAAACTGAATTTTGCACAAACAGAATTTATTGAAAGCTTTGTATTTTGATGATATCTCTCAACTGGACGATTCAAATGACAATCCGCCAACTTTCTGATTAGAAAACGCAATTCGGAACAAGTCGTACTTCACGTCAGTTGGGAAAATTTGGATGTTATCAAGGTCTAACTGATCGCTCAATTACCAAACTGATTCCACGAAAATAACAATATTTTAGGAATAAGCAGTTGAGGTTATTTGGCCATATCTCTCAGCTAGATTATTGGAATGAAGCGATTCAGTATGCGTTGGAAAGATAAGACGATTATCTACAAATCATCTTCAGAAGTCAAAGTTTGAATTGAAGCTTAAGATAAATGACGTTGAAGCTACTGGTTCTGCACAAACTTAAATCCTTCCTAAGGGGAAGAAGGGGTGACATATGAGCATTTGAACTCTCCGAACATCCATAAACAAATTGTGTCTATTTTTTTTATTGCATTTACTTATCATTTTCATAGTTTCAAAGATGCATTATTCAATCATTTTATGTTCTTCAAATACCAAGATATTGCATATCAAGTGTTTGATAAAATGTTTCAACCAAAATATTTTTTACTCATTCAACTAGCATATATTTAAAATACATTACAAAATATTTAATCGATTTCTAAGAAGAATTATTTCGAGTGTCTTCCGCTTGGTTTGAAAACCAAACTCGATTTAATTCATCGGTGTTCAATATTTCAAGAACCGAGCTATTGTAGTAGCTCAACGATGATCCTCCTAATCGATCATGTCAGTGATTTTCACTAAAATTGTTAGGGACTAAATTTAATTAATTAAAGTATTGAATTAATTAAACACTAGTGGTCCTATTAGAGTCCAAATAATTAAATTAATTCAAGTGTTTAATTAATTAAATAACATTGGGTCTTGTAGAGCTCAATTGGAAATATTAATTCAACTAGTATGCTTGAGTAAATTTAAGTAAGATTTAATTGATCTCAAATGTGTTGAGATATTTAAACAAAAGTCCATGAGCTTCGTAAATGTTACAAGCCCAGATAAATTGCATGCAAGGGAGGTGAAGAGTTGGGAGACAACTTTTTCAATAAACAAGGCATGGCAGGTACATGAAACTTTTAACTTTTTCAAGCACCAAGAAAAATCTTCCTTCTCTCCTCCCACCCCTCTTGGCCGAAATTTTCTTCCTTTCTTTAAAAATTTTGCTTATTCATTTGATGAATTGTAAGCAATCTTCTCAATGAAAATCCCTTGAATTTTCTAATGCAAGTGTAAGGTGGTTCTAGTTTGTTGGTGGTGGGCTTGATTTTGAGCAAGGAGTGCTCAAGAGAGGCTTGTAGATTTTTCTACCATTCAAGAGCTAAGTTGTTTAACAACTTAGTTGGCGTCATCATCAATCATAGTGATTGATAGGTAAATCTCTAAAAATACCCTATGTTTGTGTTTGTTTTGTTATTTGCTACACATCTAGTGGGTTCTCGTTTTTGTTACTTGAAAATATGTTTTTTGAAACTTCTATTGAGTATCTAGGAACCTTGACCTATCCCCTTTCAAGTGGTATCAGATCTAAGGTTACTATATTGTGTAGCAAATACATGATATTACATTGATGACTATTTCTAATCGCATGAGATAATTAGACACAACCAATCGCGGCCGTTTTTGGGGCTATTTTTGGGGGGCATGTTGCTGCCCACTTCAGGCAGCTAGGGCTGACCATTTCGGGCAGCAAGGGCAGCACATGGCCCAAAACGCCCCTCTATTTTAATTAAAAAATTTTTGTGTGTGTTGACCGAAATCTTGCGACGGAGCTCCGACAACGACGATGATGACTAGGGTTTTAAAAAGTGTTTTGGAATGTCAAAGTGTCATGAGCCTTGAGTTGTTGGGCATTAGATGGTTGATATATTTTGTGAAATTAAAACGGGCCAAATATTTTGGTGAAAAATGTGTTTTTGGGCCCTTAAGTTTAAATCTACAAAATTTGTATATATTTTCTCATAAAATAAATAATTGAAGTTGGATTTATTTATTTATATTAAATGTTGATTTACAAGAAATTCGGTTATAAATAAATTAATTATAATGTAAAAACAAATGAATTTGTTTACTTTGTTGATTTAATTTATAATCGTGGCGGTTAGTGATTGGATCAAGATATATAATATTGGATCAATTGATTATAGTGATAATCAATTGATGGTGTATGATATGTGATATTTTGCATTAAGGATGATCTAAAGCCCAAGCCCAATTTGCTAGGTGTATGAAAGGACATTCTATGTTGAATGATTTTAATAATTATCAATTTATAAGTGGACTTGGTTTATAGCCCCTTACCACCCCATGATATGTATCCCTATTTGCCATGGATATTTATTTGTAAATATTAGTATAGTGGAAGATCAAGATTGGAAGATGGTGAGCCTTGATGATTATGAAGATCGAAGACAAGTAAATATTGAAGGCTTATGTAATTATGCATTTGCATCCCATGTATTCCCTATGATTGGACCTAGGCCCATGTTTGGCTCACACGGGCCATTAGTATTGGGGCGATTGATCATCCTTGTTGGTTTACTGTTTATAATATATGCATGATATATTATAAATAATGAGTATTGCGTTATTATTATTATAATAACTAAGTTGCATGAATCTTGCAAACATACGATCAACATGGCGAGTTTTTTAAATAAAATTAATGATAAGACCTTTCAAAATTAAAAAACCTTCATTTTGAATAAGATTCAAAATTAATATCAATCCCGAAAAGGGGAATTATAAAAATGTTTACGATTTCCATGCCTTCCATCGACAATGGATGCATGATGAACGCTACCTGTGCTCAGTGCTCGGCTCATATTATTGGGGGAGCCCAGGACGCCGGAAAGTTGTGACATCCATTGACATGGTAATGTGAACTACGTTGAAGTCCCATGATTCGGCTCATTTATTGAGCTAACTCATGGCGACCGTCCATTAAGGTTCAATATCGATGGGTAAGGCTTGACACGTAAAGATGAACGACGTCATATTATTGGTCCTAATCAAAGTGAGACAAAAGTTTACGTAAAGGGTTGCATGGAGATGCAATTGGAAACTACCTTTTAGGAATTTTTATTTGCTGATATTATTCAGGATCATAATTTACTAATTGGACCTAACGTACCTGCTGAGGAAAGGAGTTTCTCGTTTTCACTATAGGGTAGTGGAAAATGTCAAAACAGTGGGAGTGAAAATTTATGAAGTAAAAGTCCATACTATATATCTTACTAAATATTTTAAAATAGTCATTAAAATTTATCTGTTTTTACTTTTCAGTACAAATTTGACAATGTCTTCGATTCGCAATTTGTTTATCTACAATACATGACAAACACATTATAACAAGACCAAATTACCTCAATTGGCTAAGAAACCTAAAAACCGTCTTGAATTAGGAAATGATAGCATATACACTGACTGACTCGCCCGTTGTTTAGGCTCCGACTAGTTGCACTCCTGATAAATTGCAGACTTACAAGGATTGGTGTGACCAAGACTGAAAACCCAGTGTTATATGCAGGCTTCTATGAATGATGACATGCAGAGGTGATTTGAGGATGCAAAGAGTGTTTTTGACATTCATTTGGATCTCAAGGAACTCTTTGGTGAGCAAACACGGTCTCTTAGGCATGCTACCATCAAGAAGCCTGGACATTGAAGGTGTAACTGCAGAGAATATCTTTCCTAGAAAGGTTCTGGAAATGGTACGTTCTATATTGAAGTAAACATTTCAATTAACTCTGCTTCTTGGGTATTAGATATCGGCTGTGGCTCTCATCTTTGTAATGATTTTCAGGTGATGGGAAGAAGTATAAGACTAAGGGAAGATGAGACCTTCTTGAGGATGAGAAATGGGGCAAGAGTTACTGCCAAGGCTATTGGAGATGTTTAATTATTGTTCAAAAATGATTTTAAGTTAATTTTGAGATATGTTTTGTTTGTACCTGATTTGGTGAAAAACATTGTTTACATTTCTATGCTTGATAAAGATGGATATTCTTGTTTATTTAGCAAAAGGGTTTGCAACATTTACAAGAATGAATGTTGGATTGGTACGGATGAACTTGAAAATGATCTCTATGACTTAAAATTGAAAAATATTTCACTAAATAATGTCCAAGCAATAACAACAACAAACAAGCGAACACAAGATACTCTAAATTCGGCACAATTATGGCATTCTCGATTATGACATATTTCCCTAAGAAGAATGAACAAGCTAGTGGGAGTATGCTTGTTTGATATGTCTGATATTAGTTCTCCCCCAACTTGTGAATCATATCTAAAAGGAAAGATGAACAAAATTCCCTTTAAGGGTCATGTGGAGCGAGCCAAAAGGTTTATTGGATTTGATCAATACCGATGTGGGTGGTCCACTTAGCATCACCACTAAGCATGGACATGCCTACTTCATCACCTTTACCGATGATTTTTTGAAATATGGGTATGTGTATTTGATGAAATACAAATCCGAAACCTTTGAACGTTTCAAAGAATTCATTAGTAAAGTAAAGAAACAATTGGGACGAAGCATCAAGTCACTTCGATCGGATCGACGTGGTGAGTACTTGAGTGCCGAGTTCCAAGAGTATCTTAGGGAGAATGGGATTCTCTCGCAGTGGACTCCATCACCGTGATTTGTAGGTCTGTGATTTGTAGGTCCGTATGAGATTTTTGAACGTGTTGGTGATTTGGATTATACATTAGCTCTTCCTCTTGCATTATCAGGTGTTCATAATGTTTTTCGTTTGTTTATGTTGAGGAAATATCAACCAGATCCTTCTCATGTACTTCCACCCGATGAGGTTGAGTTAGATCAGACTTTGAGCTACATTGAGAGACCGATTCAGATTCTAGACAGAAAAGATAAGAAACTCAGAAATAAATTGATACCGTTGATTAAAGTACAGTGGAATAGACATAGTGTCGAGGTGGAAACTTGGGAATTAGAAGACAACATGAGACATAAATATCCAAAGTTATTCAAATGAAATATGCTTCTATTCTCATTCTTACTTTCATTATTGATCATTACATCGTAGACTTGAAATTGATTATTTGATTTCGAGGACGAAATCTATTTTTAGAGGGGAGGAATTGTAATACCCGAATTTGAAAAAAAAAAAATTACTGTTCACAATTACCATTCAAGCGCTGCGGCGCTAGAATAGTGGCGCATAGGTGCTAGCAGTTCTGAATTTTTGGTGCTGAGGCGCTAGAAAGTTGCGATGCGGCGCTAACAGATACGAAAATTGATTTTTAAGCTCACTTTGACTTCCACCACTCATTCTCAATCATTTCCCTTCTCCTCCACGCAAATCCTCATCCATCTCCTCCCATTTTCTACATTTCTTCTTCAATCTATGGGAGATTTGTTCAAGAACATTATGAAATGAAGTTAGATTTGTGATCCTCTCATCACGGGCTTCACGAGGATGTAAGTATTTCCCATTTTTATTCAAGTTTGGAAATGGGTTGAAATTTAGAATTGATATTTGAGTTTATATTTGAGATATTAAGATGTTGAAGATGTTGTATTTGAGTTGGTTTGAATTAAAAATGGATATGAGCATGGTTTCTTGTTTCTGTGCAAGATCAGTTTTCATGGCTGTATTTGGGTATATGGGACGGTTCTAGTTGGATTTTGGAGTTAGGGTCTTCATCAAACTTGTCGATAATCGAGTTAGCTTTGATTTGGTTATTGAATCACTCAATTCCAGGAATAATTGAAAGCGATACGGGATTTTTACTAAAACTGGTCTGGAATTCCGAGTTAGTGCAGATTTGTGTACATGTCTTCTGTTTATTCGAATTATGGCATTAATCGGTTGGGATTCTGAATTTGGTGTTCAAATAAAAGTTATAGAACATTGTATTGTCTTCGAAGAGATATAAAATTGGCTTGATTCCATTGAGTATTGAGGGAGTTATCTCCAAATACTAAACTGTGCCAGATTTGTACTGATGTAGAATTTCGAAAATTATGTAGAATGTTTCAGATTATGAACGACTGAGTAAATGACTTTATTTGACAAAAGTTAGTGGAGACGAATTGTTGAGCATTGAGTTTTCTTGCATATCCAATTTACAGATCTTGATTTGAAGTCGTATTGAATTAATTATGAATTTTGTACAGAAATTGCTATGTTTTGATAGATAATCAAAGTTCTTGAGTTATAGTAGAATTCAGAGGTTCAAGACTTCTCAATTACACATTTCGATCTTCTTTTAGTAATATTTGAAAGGTATGTTACGGTCGGTAACATACTGTATAAAAGTATCATTTTTATTTTAATTTGAAAATTCTATGGCTCGATGAATAACTAGTGAGTTGATGATGATTGTTGTCTTGAGATGATGTTATTGATTTCCATCATTACATTGTATATTGGGCCACTTGTCGATTCAGATTTGATATGGCGGAGGTCGCCTTTATTTATTGATTAGTTTGACGTATGGGGCTATAGTTGAGTTGGCATAGTGTATGCGGAGGTCACTACTTTGGCCTTAACACTCTTTATAGGCGCACCATAGTCTTGGAATTGTATAACACTGCACCCCACCTCGAGCGGATGAGTCGGTGGATGTTGCTGGGGGATTCTCTTCTCTTGGGTACTCTATGACCAGATGATTCACTTGATCTTGAGATTTACTGATAGGCCACAGCTTCTGATCATGCATTGCATTATATTGCATCTTTATGAATTTATATGAAGTATTTTGAAAATTAAATTCTCATATGTTATTGATTGTATCATACTGGGTTTATACTCACCGGCACGTCGGCTACCTCTTGTTTATATGTTCTTAACAGTAGGTGAGGCGAGACTTGGGATGCCAGAGTCCAGTTTTAGGTGAGGAGATACGAGTTAGAGTGGGATTCTCGGGTCTTAGGAGCTATTTGATGATGTTTGGATTACTTTCGTTCAGTACTTTATTTTGGCATGTTAAAATTTATATTTCAAACATTTGTGGCCTTTAAATTATTTTGACGATGTTTATGTCGATTTGTGAACCATAGATTATGTATTTTACTCAATCGTTGGGTTTGTTATATTTATAATTATTAATATTAGATGTCGGACCCGGGGCCCGACTATATGCTATTATTGCACTTTGACTTGTTTACCGACTCATATGGGGTCATCAGGTGGCGAGATTGGGTGTTTTGTCGAAACATATAGGAGTCTATGTAACGCCCCGAAAATTTTAAAGGTCCACGCGAACCACATGCATATAAATTATTAAATTCTCCTGTATTTTAATTAATTGTTTTAATTGCATTAATTAATTATGTTGTGCATATTTGCATGTTTAAAATATACTTTTCTACATGATTGCATTAAAATATATTTTTAAAGGTTATTCGAGTTGCGATCGAGGAACGGAGACCGAGGGCTGAATAATGTAAAATGTTTTTATTAAATAGTTGTTTTTAATTATTTAAAATATGAGCGATGCTTTTTCTTATTTTTGAAAATAAGGGGTTTTGATGTGATTTTATACGCCGGGACGTAAATTTTATCGGTGTTGGATTTTCAACAAAAATACGAACGTTTTGGCAACCCGGCTAATAAATTCACAAATTTTATTTAAGCAAAATTATTTTTAAAATTTTAGTTAAGTACTAATGGACCTAATTAATCTCTTAATGGACCAAGGCTTGATTAGTGTTTAATTAAACTATATAATATACAATTAAACCCCATAACCCACCCAACAATCCCTAAAACACACGCCCCACCTTCCCCTACAATTACAAACTCTCTGCAGCAAATTCTACACGGCACACGCCTAATATTCATCAAGGAAAATTCATAAGTTGCAAAGAAAATCAAGCCAAGGTCGTCCGTCGCCGTTCTTCGTCGTCAACGTTTATTCGTGCGTTTATAACACAAAGGCACGCCATACTTCTTTCTTTCAACATCTATCACACCATAATATTTATTTGATCATGATTTGAAAGAAAACAAGACGCGCAATTTAATTTTCGTAACTCTGTGCACATAGGTTTCAAACTTGTGTTATTTGATTCCGAAATCATGTTTTTATGTTGTAAAAGGGGCTGCCATGTATAGTATTAAAAAGGGACATGTTTTACACGATTTCATGGAGTCATAAGACACAAAAACATAATGAATACAAGGATCGAACAAGCTGGAACCGTAGGAAGGAAATCAGTTTAAGGGCCGAGAGTTTTTAAGGTTTGTGTGTGTGTTTTTTGAGGTTCAAGATTCGGTATTGATGCATGGGGGCAGGTGGCTCGACCCGACTTGGTGGTTGGGTCCAAGGGGTCATGGTTAGGTCCTAAGAAGGGTCCTCGGAGGGTTAGGACTAGCCCTAGGTGGCTGGAGAAGAGTCCTTGCGTGAAAGGACTCTTCCCACGCGTGATCCAGAGGTGCCGAGATATTTCAGAGGGTGGCTCAGTATGGGGCTGGGCTAGGAGGTCTAGATGGTGCCTTAGGATGGTCCCGTGAGGGTTAAGAAGGGCTGGGCTCGGTGGTGGCCTGAGTAAGAACCTCCAATGAAAAAAATAGCAGCAGTAGCGAGGGAAGCGTGCGCAGCTCTTGTTCTGTGCAGGGTTGCAGCGCGATTTAGGTTCTTGCTGCTGGGGCTTGGGCGAGTTAGGTAGGTCCTATAGTGTCTAAGGATGATGGGCAGGGGTCGGGCTAGGGGCTGGTGCGTCTGGGTCGCAGCTGGATCGAGGGAAGAAGCTGTAATCGTGAAGAAGCACATCTCGCGCAGCTTGTGTCTTCTGAGTTCAGAGGCTTTGTGCTTGGGTTCCAGGGGCTGGGTTGGTCTGGGCTTTGTCTGGATGTGGTCCAGGGAAGGTTAGGGTCATGGGTGGTCGGTGGTTAGATGGCTGGTAGAGTCCTAGGCAACTAGGGAACCCAATACATCAAGAACACCCTACACACACACACACATGCAAATGGGCCTTCTGTTCAGGAGGATTTTGAGCGGGCCAGGGCTGGTATTTCGGGTTGGGCTTGGTTAGTAGGGTCCTTAGGTGAGTTGGCTAGGTTTTGGTTCAAGGTGGCAAGGGCGTTGCTCGAGTAAATTGGGAGATGGCTCGGTGGGTTTGTTAGGGTGTCAATTTCGAAAATTATAAGGCAAAAATTGATTTCATGTGTCCACGGGGGTGGCTCATGTCTTGAAAGGGTATAATAAATCTTAAAAATGTTATGTTTAAAATTTCGGATCAAAATAAAGAGTTTTGGATTTATTCGGGATTTAATCGCCGCATGAAAAGCTAATTAACGAATTAATTGAAAAGCCTATTTTAAGCTTTATAAAATTAAGAAAAATTATATTTAAGCTTAAATAATTATTAAAAGTCTAAGTTTTTAATTTGGGAATTTTATATTAAGGTTTGGTTTAATTCGGGATTAAAACGTGTTAATACGTCTTATTTAAAGATTAAATTAAAAGTTCTCGATTTAAGCTAAATAAAAATATGGAAATATTCATGTAGGCTTAAATAATTATTTTCGACATGTTAGAGTCAATGGAATTAAGAAAAAATCAAAAACGCAAAATGTCACGTCCAGGGGAAAAACGGTCTTTATACACCGAAAAATTAGTAAACGTCACGGCAGTGCCCTGAATGCTGTTTTATGTGCTAATATAATTATTTTCTATAGTTATGGATGTTTATGGAATTTTTATGTTAAAATGATATTTTAAATGTTTATAGGATTTTATAGGTTAAAATGATATTTTAAATGTTTAGGGAATTTTATATGTTTATGATTTAATATGTCAAAATGTCATTTTAAATGTTTATGAAATGTTCATGATTAAATTATGATTTTTTAATGTCTATGGGATTTTTAAGATTTAAGGAAGACATTTAAAAGACATGTTGCATGCTTGGTTTCAAAAACGAAAATGTTATGTTATGCATGCTTTTTATAAAGTGATGAGAATGTTAAAGGTTGAAGGAAGTGAAGTAATTGTGACTAATTCGTTAATGTTGGAGATATCGTGAGGGTGACGGTCCCAGTGGGAGCCCGACGATCGTGTTTCCATCATTACGTATATATGTGGTAACGGTTTTGTGGTAACGGTTAGAATGAGAATATCGTGAGGGAAAAAGGCCCCAGAGGGAGCCCATTATGGGAAAAGGCCCCAGAGAGAACCCCAACGATCGTATTTCTATTCGAAAGAGGATAGGCCAAGGCTCAGTTGACGGGTGAGAGTGTCGCTGATGTCCCCGCCGCCCAGTACTGTGGTTATATGTAGATGGATCCATCGAATTTTGAGGTTTATGTCATGATGAGAAAAGTCACAATTAACGATCTGAATTCAACAAAGGAAAAAGAAAAGGAAAAGGAAAATGTTCATGAACATGTTAAAGGTTTTATGTGATGTCATGTTGAGGAAAAAGAAAGGAAAATGTTAAGGTTTATGTGATGCATGTTATGAAAATATTTATGCTTAAAGTTGATGCATCATTATGAAAATGTTTCTATTTAAAGTTTATGCATCATAAAAAGGTTTACGAAAACGTTCATGTTTGAAGTTTATGCATCTTTATGAAAACAATATTTTAAGTACAAGTATTTTTCACTGTTATATGTTGATTGTATTACGTATTACTTGTTATCAAGATTATGGCGTGTTGAGTCTTTAGACTCACTAGGTGTGATGGATGCAGGTGAGGTTGAGGGTGGGCTTGACGGATGATTTGACTGGACTGAAGGTGCACACAACCCGAGGACCAGCGCTTCTACTTTTCCGCATTTACGATTATGACTTATGATTTATGTTAAAGATTTTATGACTATTTATTTATGCTTTTTGAGAGATTTTTGAGAGGTTTAGTATGGGCTATACTTTTCAAACTTATTGCTTTTTAGGTTGGTAAAACAGTTGACGATTTCATTTTATGACTAGTGCACTTGATTTTAAAAATGTTAGATGGATGATGTTTTATTTTAAAAGGGTAAAATATTTTATAAAAATATTTCATGAGGTAAAGGTACATGGCCTAAAAATTGAGTGTTTATAAAAAAAATATTTCAATCACTTTTAAAGCAATAAAAAGGGCAGACGTTTCAGTTGGTATAAGAGCAAAGGTCCTGTAGAGGGTTCTGCCACCTTCAGTGCCGGAAAGATTAGTCGTCAAGCCTCAAACTTGTAAGTTTACATGTTTTATATGATTTTATGGTATTACCTACATAATTAGTTGAATTATATGTTCACGTTACATGTTTAATAGCATTATGTTGTTATATGTTTTATATGCTTTAGAATTTCTATGCGTGATACGATATGAAATAAGAAACTTTTTGATTTCAACGCATGTTGGCTTTGTGGTGGAATTGGATTATGTGACTTTTTGGGTTTAAGTATGGACGTTTTGCTTTTTGAGCTATAAGTTAATTATGAATATTATTAATGCTTTGGGACGCGTAGATTTTCTAAGAAAATATTTATGATTCGTGGTTACTAGTTGAACTAATTTTTGGGAATTACTCATAAGTAATAATGATTCGAGGATTTACAACGACTTTGGGAGTATAGAAATGTATAAATTGGGATTTTAAGTTTTGACAAAAGGTAAGATTGGTTAAAGAAATTGATTTTAGGTAAATAAGTTTAAATTTATCGAAATTATGTTATGGGAAACCTGTAGAAGAAAATTAAGAATACCAAAAATTTATGGGTTAATTAAGGAATTTGGGAACTAATTTAGCAATAACCGGTAATTTGATGGTTTAATTGATAGGAATTTTTTATGATTTGGGCTAGAAAGAATATTTAAAACCTTGGGATATCTTAGTTAGAATATTATAAATAATGTTAATCAAGGGTTTTTAGAATGAATCGATATTAGGCTTGAAAATCTAGGCATTAGCGGATGTGTTTGGGATTTTAAGATTGAAATTTGATAAGTCGATGAACATTTTGGGTATAAATTAAGGAAAGTAATATATGATAAGTTTTGTTATACGTCTCTTATTATTGGGGATCATAAGAAAAACTGAAATTTGAGGTTATAATAGTAACAACACTATGTCATTATGGGTTTTTTTAAGTTGCGATTTGCAAATAAGGATTTAGAAGGAAAATTTAATTGGGATCAAGGAGACGTAAGGACATTCTAGAATTTAAGTTTTATCAGAGTAGCGCAGCGGAAGCGTGAATTTTTGAAATACTAGAACTAAGTCTAAACTTTGGGTTATTAAGGATAAGCAAATTTCGAGGACGAAATTCAATTTAAGGGGGGGAAGATTGTAACGCCCCGAAAATTTTAAAGGTCCACGCGAACCACATTCATATAAATTATTAAATTCTCCTGTATTTTAATTAATTGTTTTAATTGCATTAATTAATTATGTTGTGCATATTTGCATGTTTAAAATATACTTTTCTACATGATTGCATTAAAATATATTTTTAAAGGTTATTCGAGTTGCGATCGAGGAACGGAGACCGAGGGCTGAATAATGCAAAATATTTTTATTAAATATTTTTTTTTAATTATTTAAAATATGAGCGATGCTTTTTCTTATTTTTGAAAATAAGGGGTTTTGGGGTAATTTTATACGCCGGGACGTAAATTTTATCGGTGTTGGATTTTCAACAAAAATACGAACGTTTTGGCAACCCGGCTAATAAATTCACAAACTTTATTTAAGCAAAATTATTTTTAAAATTTTAATTAAGTACTAATGGGCCTAATTAATCTCTTAATGGGCCAATGCTTGATTATTGTTTAATTAAACTATATATTATACAATTAAACCCCATAACCCACCCAATAATCCTTAAAACACACGCCCCACCTTCCCCTACAATTACAAACTCTCTCCAGCAAATTCTACACGGCACACACCTAATATTCATCAAGGAAAATTCATAAGTTGCAAAGAAAATCAGGCCAAGGTCGTCCGTCGCCGTTCTTCGTCGTCAACGTTTATTCGTGCGTTTATAACCCAAAGGCATGCCATACTTCTTTCTTTCAAACATCTATCACACCATAATATTTATTTGATTATGATTTGAAAGAAAACATGACACGCAATTTAATTTTCGTAACTCTGTGCACATAGGTTTCAAACTTGTTTTATTTGATTCCGAAATCATGTTTTTATGTTGTAAAAGTGGCTGCCATGTATAGTATTAAAAAGGGGCATGTTTTACACGATTTCATGGAGTCATAAGACACAAAAACATACTGAATACAAGGATCAAACAAGCTGGAACCGTAGGAAGGAAATCAGTTTAAGGGCCGAGAGTTTTTGAGATTTGTGTGTGTTTTTTTGAGGTTCAAGATTCGGTATTGATGCATGGGGGCAGGTGGCTCGACCCGGCTTGATGGTTGGGTCCAAGGGGTCATGGTTAGGTCCTAAGAAGGGTCCTCGGAGGGTTAGGACTAGCGCTAGGTGGCTGGAGAAGAGTCCTAGCGTGAAAGGACTCTTCCCACGCGTGATCAAGAGGGGCCGAGATATTTCAGAGGGTGGCTCAGTATGGGGCTGGGCTAGGAGGTCTAGATGGTGCCTTAGGATGGTCCCGTGAGAGTTAGGAAGGGCTGGGCTCGGTGGTGGCCTGAGTAAGAACCTCCAAGGAAAAAAATAGCAGCAGTAGCGAGAGGAGGCGTGCACAGCTCTTGTTCTGTGCAGGGTTGCAGCGCGATTTAGGGGCTTGCTGTTGGGGCTTGGGCGAGTTAGGTAGGTCCTATAGGGTCTAAGGATGATGGGCAGGGGTCAGGCTAGGGGCTGGTGCGGCTGGGTCGCAGCTGGCTCGAGGGAAGAAGCTATAATCGGGGAAAAGCACATCTCGCGTAGTTTGTGTCTACAGAGTTCAGAGGCTTTGTTCTTGGGTTCCAGGGGCTGGGTTGGTCTGGGCTTGGTCTGAGTGTGGTCCAGGGAAGGTTATGGTCATGGGTGGTTGGTGGTTAGATGGCTGGTAGAGTCCTAGGCAACTAGGGAACCCAATACATCAAGAACACCCTACACGCACACACACATGCAAATGGGCCTTCTGCTCAGGAGGATTTTGAGCTGTCCAGGGCTTGTATTTCGGGTTTAGCTTGGTCAGTAGGGTCCCTAGGTGAGTTGGCTAGGTTTTGGTTCAAGGTGGCTTGGGCGTAGCTAGAGTAAATTGGGAGATGGCTCGGTCGGTTCGTTAGGGTGTCAATTTCGAAAATTATTAGGCAAAAATTGATTCCATGGGTCCACGGGGGTGGCTCATGTCTTGAAAGGGTATATAAATCTTAAAAATGTTATATTTAAAATTTGAGATCAAAATAACGAGTTTTGGATATATTCAGAATTTAATCGCCGCATGAAACGCTAATTAACGAGTTAACTAAAATGCCTAATTTTAAGCTTTATAAAATTAAGGAAAATTATATTTAAGCTTAAATAATTATTAAAATTCTAAGTTTTTAATTTGAGAATTTTATATTAAGGTTTGGTTTAATTCGGGATTAAAACGTGTTAATACGTCTTATTTAAAGATTAAATTAAAAGTTCTCGATTTAAGCAAAATAAAAATATGGAAAAATTCATGAAGTCTTAAATAATTATTTGGGACATGTTAGAGTCAATGGAATTAAGAAAAATTAAAAAACGCAAAATGTCATGTCCAGGGGTAAAACAGTCTTTTTACACCGAAAAATTAGTAAACGTCATGGCAGTGCCCTGAATGCTGTTTTATGCGCTAATATGATTATTTTTTATAGTTATGGATGTTTATGGAATTTTTATATTAAAATGATATTTTAAATGTTTATGAGATTTTATAGGTTAAAATGATATTTTAAATGTTTAGGGAATTTTATGTTTATGATTCAATATGTCAAAATGTCATTTTAAATGTTTTGAGGTTAAAATTTCATTTTAAATGTTTATGAAATATTCATGATTAAATTATGATTTTTAAATGTCTATGAAATTTTTATGATTTAAGGAAGATATTTAAAAAACATGTTGCATGCTTGGTTTCAAAAACGAAAATGTTATGTTATGCATTATTTTTATAAACTGATGAGAATGTTAAAGGTTGAAGGAAGTGAAGTAATTGTGACTAATTCGTTAATGTTGGAGATATCGTGAGGGTGACGGTCCCAGTGGGAGCCCGACGATCGTGTTTCTATCATTACGAATATGTGGTGATGGTTATGTGGTAACGTTTTTGTGGTAACAGTTAGAATGGGAATATCGTGAGGATAAAAGGCCCCAGAGGGAGCCCATTATGGGAAATGGCCCCTGAGTGAACCCCGACGATCGTATTTCTATTCGAAAGAGGATAGGCCAAGGCTCAGTTGACGGGTGAGAGTGTCGCTGATGTCCCCACCGCCCAGTACTGTGCTTACATGTAGATGGATACAACGACTTTTGAGGTTTATGTCATGATGAAAAAAGTCACAATTAACGATCTGAATTCAACAAAGGAAAAAAAAAAGGAAAGGAAAATGTTCATGATCATGTTAAAGGTTTTATGTTATGTCATGTTGAGGAAAAAGAAAGGAAAATGTTAAGGTTTATGTGATGCATGTCATGAAAATGTTTATACTTAAAGTTGATGAATCATTATGAAAATATTTCTGTTTAAAGTTCATGCATCATAAAAAAGTTTACGAAAACGTTCATGTTTGAAGTTTATGCATCTTTATGAAAACAATATTTTAAGTACAAGTATTTTTCACTGTTATATGTTGATTGTATTACGTATTACTTGTTATCAAGATTATGGCGTGTTGAGTCTTTAGACTCACTAGGTGTGATGGATGCAGGTAAGGTTGAGGGTGGGCTTGACGCATGATTTGACTGGACTGAAGGTGCACACAACCCGAGGACCAGCTCTTCTACTTTTTCGCATTTACGATTATGACTTATGATTTATGTTAAAGATTTTAAGACTATTTATTTATGCTTTTGAGAGGTTTAATATGGGCTATACTTTTCAAACTTATTGCTTTTATGGTTGGTAAAACAGTTGACGATTTCATTTTATGACTAGTGCACTTGATTTTAAAAATGTTAGATGGATGATGTTTTATTTTAAAGGGGTAAAATATTTTTTAAAAATATTTCATGAGGTAAAGGTACATGGCCGAAAAATTGAGTGTTTATATAAAAAAAATATTTCTAGCACTTTTAAGGCAATAAAAAGGGCAGACGTTTCAGTCTATGCATTGTAGCCAGGGATTCACCGCTTACCTTCGGGTATGGATATCCTAAGTGATCTCATGTGTATATAGTTTGAAATATCTGATCAGAGTGTTTGTGGTAATTAAGAAATGGGTTTTTTTATATTACACCATCGATGCAACTACGACATGACACATAGTGTGGGTTCTTTGACAACTCTCGATATACCTATTGTTGTTGAATCGGTCGGGATATATGAGATGAAGGGACTGTACTGTACGCTAACCTTAATGAAATTTTTCTTGCAGACATTATCATTTGATACCTAGGGAATCATGTAAGTGATGCTGCTAGGAGTTTAACATAATTGGTTTGGCACTATCAAACTTGAGTTCTGACGTTCTTATTATAAAGGAGTAGATAAGTAAGAATGTAGCAACTGGGGTATGCTCATATAAGGACATGTTTAGTCCCAAATCACATAGAGATGTTAACCCACTTCCAGTTGTATCAATGAACCATTGAGGGTCACGCAAGAGCTAACTTTCTACATCCCATTGAGAAGGAAACTAGTTCAATATATTGAACGGATTATAAAGGAGTTTATAAGCACAAGAAAAATTAGAAGTATGACATCCATATGGGGAATGTAACTTTTAATTTGTGGAAGTTTTCCTAAATTAAAAGTTGACCAAATAAATAATGTATTTGAAAATTGTGATTTTCATAAACATTGTTATGGACTAAATTAAAATAATTCAATTGTTGAATTAATCAAACACTAGTAGAACTAGTAGAGTCCAAATAATTAAATTAATTCAAGTGTTGAATTATTTAAATAACATTGAGTCTTATAGAGCCCAATTGGAATTAATAATTCAACTAGTGTGCTTGAGTAAATTTAAGTAAGATTTAATTGATTTCAAATGTGTTTGAGATATTTAAACAAAAGTCCATGGACTTTGTAAATATTACAAGCCCAAATAAATTGTATGCAAGTGAGGTGAAGAGTTGGGAGACAACATTTTCAATAAACAAGGCATGGTATACAGATGGAATTTTTAACTTTTTCAAGTACCAAGAAAAGTCTTCCTTCTCTCCTCCCACCCCTCTTGGCCGAAATTTTCTTCCTTTTTCTTTAAAAAAATTTTCTTATTCATTTGATGAATTGTAAGCAAACTTCTCAATGAAAACCTTTCATTTTCTAGTGCAAGTGTAAGGTGGTTCTAGCTTGTTGGTGGTGGGCTTGATTTTGAGCAATGAGTGCTCAAGGGAGGCTTGTAGATTTGTCTACCATTCTAGAGCTAAGTTGTTTAACAACTTACTTAGAGCCATCATCAATCATAGTGATTGATAGGTAAATCTCTAAAAACATTCTATGTTTTTGTGTTTTTTTTTATTTGCAACACATCTAGTGGGTGCTCGGTTTTGTTACTTGAAAATATGTTTTTTGAAACTTTCGTTGCGTATCCGGGCTCTGTAACCGATCCCCTTTCATGAATGAAGTCCAGACGGTGCTTATATTTGATTTCAGTTGCCTTCTGTTCATTAGTTGCAACTAATCTATCTCTTTGAATAATCTGTATTTCGTGAACCTTCGTCGAGGTAGACCTTACTTTGTCAAAGACTAAGTCTTTGATATCCATCTTCCATATTTCCATGAATGAAAGATTTTTTGAAGGATTAGATTTCTTGGAACTTCTTGATTTGACCATTTGCGATTTATTTATATTATCCGTAAAATTGTTTTGTGTCTGATAAATTTAATCTTATTTATGGACATGCTCTAATTGAAGAAACTAAAGAAGATGAAGCGACATCAGTCAAACAAATGCAATTAATTCATCGAGGATGATATTCTCTTACTCTCTTTATTTATATGCATCTATTTAAGGGGAATATCGATATTGAATTGGTTAACTTATAAGACAATAGTCAGTTGGTCTTCAATGAACTGATTCAGTTCTCAACTGATCACTCAGTTATTGACCTAACTGATCTAATCCATAAGTTAACTAAATAGCGATTAAAATTCCATATTAAATGTTGGGACTGATAAGATTACGCACTTAATTATGTCTTTAATTGAATAGCAATTGATCACGTAGCCCAAACGTTTTTTGTTCACGATCACACACATTGGACACACGTTTTTGACTCAGTTAATCTTGGACTGACACGTGTCAAAAAATTCGAACAGTCACCAACATAAAAAATGAAGCCGCTTCATTATAGTTTCTTTACGAGCACTTCAACTTACAGAGCAAATCAAACTACCAAAGCGTTTTCTATTACGCAAATTCTCCAACAACTCAGAAATGTAAAGCCTAGTTCCCGCATACATCCTTAATGTTATGGCTATTGATTTTGATTAAGTTCTCTCTGTTAATGATGAATCTATTAGAAGTGTCTTTCTGAAGCTGGAAGCAGCTGGATTGAAGAAGTTTATTGGGTCACCTACTCAGGAAATCTACTCTAAAGAGGTTTAAGACTTCTACGACAACGGCTACATCACTGCTGAAGGGAAAATCACAACCACTGTTGGCAGTAAGTTTCTGGTTTTAGATGAAGAATCATTCAACACCTTTTTCCAACTGCCCTCAGATGGTCTTTCTCACTTCTCCGAAGTGAAAGTTGCTGATGTTGAGGAGATGCTAACACTTTTATCTGCTGATGGGAAGAAGATAAAATTTCTAATCCCAAGAAGAAGCTCAAGTATGAATATTGGTTTTTGGCAGACATAGTTGCCAAGGGTGTTCTGGCTAAAGCAGGCTCTTTTGCTGCCCTCACCCTTGTGAAATTTCAAGTTATGGCTGTTGTGATAAATGGACGGAAACTGAACTGGTCGGCCATTAATTTCAACACTCTGAAATATATGGTTCAGTCGACAAAACGGCCCAAAGGCTATGCCATGCCTATCAACTCCCTCTTGAAGAGCAAAGGTTTGGTAGATGACTCGGCTGAGAAGTCATCCAAATACAAGGTCTTCACTGTTAAGAATGTTCAGCCACCAAAGACAAAGCTGGACATTTCTCCCGGACAGTTTTTAAAAGTCAAAAAGGAGATTGGGATGCAAGTAGCTCCCAAGTCAGTAAAGAAGGCCAAGGACTTGGCAAAGTCAAATAAGGCAATCAAGAGGAAATTGATTGTCAGTGAAACTAAATCGGAGAAAACTCCTTCTCCGAAAATTTTGAAATAGCCAAGGACCCAAAAATCAAGCCTATTGCAGCCATTCAGGTTGAGAAACTGAAGCCAACTTGAGCTGAACAGCCCATAAGTGCAATACCGATCAGGGCAGTTCCAGTTTCTCCCTCAACTGATCTTCAGCAACCTCCTCCAACTGCTCCCACAAAGAAAACTATCACCGAATCTGGTGATGAATAAAAACCATTTGGAGTGAAGGCACCACTGGTCACTATCACCGGTCCAACTACACTAGATTTTTCAAGACCAAAGGGCGTGGTGATTTGTGAGAAAGTGGATTAAATAGTTTTTGGGCTTAGCATTACTCATGCCCTCTCTGATCCAAAAGGTAAGGGCAAGATGATTCAAGAGCCCAGACCAACGAAGCCGATTCAGACTCATATTGACCTGATATGGGAAGAAGTAAATGAGTTCTCTGAATTGAAGATGAAAGCGTACAATGAATGGGTCAGATTCAGGACTGAAGTGTTTGCCAAACGATTGCAGAAGAAATCAGTTTTGAAAAAATTCATCGCTTTGGAAACAATTGTCCTCAAGTTAGTTAAACCTGCCTCAATTGCTCAAGCGCTGGAGAGGATAAATTACTTTTTTGATCTGATGCGTGCCAAAAAGCTGGCTCAAGTCATAGCTCAGATACACAAGAACTGTGATCCTACCTGTCCAACCGCCTTCAATGACAAAGTAGTTTTTGATCAGTTGGCCACCGATCTCTTATCACTGCATACGAAGATCAAAGATTGGGAAATGGGACAAGAATTGATTATTCCAGCTAATTCCCAAAGTCCATCTTCCGAAGAGCAGGCTGAACCTTCGACGCATCAGCTAGAGCCATCCCAAGAAGCAGTTGCTGAACAATCTGAGAAAGCAACTAATCTTTCTTCCTAGGATGCTCAGCCTTCATCTTCTGCTCTTACATCTCCTCCAGCAGCTCTTCAACTTTACACCGATCCTTAGTTCTCACTGGCAAACGTTGATGAAGTAATATAATCAGTTGCCGCTGACATCCAGTTGAATGCTAGAACTGATGAACTAGTTGAATACCTCATCAATACTGAACAAACAGCCTCAGAGGCTGTAATACCAGAAGTTGTAGAACCAATTCAGTTGCCTACCAAAACTGAACAAGTGGTTCAAGCTGAAGCTGATATGGCTCAGTTGCACTCAGAACCAACTGAAGAGTCTACCACCTTTACTGCTGCTCAGACTTCCACCCAATCTCAAGAACTTCAATAGGAGGTAGTTGAAGAAATTATTCAAAAAAGATTACAGCTGTGACTGAATCACCAAATAGGGCCTTGGTCAGTTTCAATGAAGAAGACATGGAGCAAGAACCAGAATCATCTGAATCCTTGTCTCCTCAAATACCAATTTCTACTGATACTATGATAGAAGATATTCAGTCCAGTCTGCACAATTTAATTTCAACTATCTCTGATACGAAGTTAACCCAATTGTTGCACACTTTGAAGATTGATTCCACAAAGGAGAATACCTTAAAGAGCATACACTAGGTTACTAAGGCTATCACTTCCTTATTTCTCCAATTGGATAAGTTGAAAAAGGACAGAGTGACAGTTCCAGCACTTTTTCACACTCAGGACATGTTGATCAATAGAATGGATTTTATACAAACCAGTATGACCAAGAGATTAGATCTGATGCAGGAATAGATGATCAATGCTATATATATGGTTACCTCAGAAGTCCGTACATTATCCAGCAAGGTTGATGGGTTTGACAAAAAGGGGGAAGAATAGAACAGCTATCAAAGAAAAGATCTAGTCAACCAACTGATCAAGGACCAGCTGATAAAAGAGCAAAAAAATGAAGAAGTCCATATCAGTTAGAAGACTGCATCTTTATTCAGTTGAGAGCTTTGGCAAATTTTTCAGTAAGTTATTCTTTTATTCTTTATACGAATCTGTACAGTAAAAGAAGATTCTTTCATTCAGAAATTCTTTTATTATTTCATTCTTTGTACGAATATGTATATTTAAAGAGTTATCAATAAAAGATTATTTTATCTACAAGAGTTCAGTTTGATCAGCTCATATATTTTAAGTTTTGTTAAACACCAAAAAGGGAAAAATTGTTGGAAATAAAGTTTCGGAGTTTCACAAATTAAGCGTGAAAAGATTGAACAATTGATCAAGAAAACTAAAGGTAATTGAACTGAAAATTCATGACTAATAGTTCTCTAAAATGAAGATTAATGCGTATATAACTTTAGGCAACTGAATTGAGCGAAACTAACTGAGCTGAGTTGTCAACTGAACAATCAGTTGAGACTGATCAGTTACACACTAAATAGTTAATCCTATCGGCTAAAGAAGGCAAATGATTTATCAGCTTTACACGTCATCAGTTAAGGACGTAGCCAACAACCGACAGTTTGTATAGAAGCAGTGGGAACTCCGCATTTCAGAAAAGTTACAGTGTACGACTGTCAGAAGAATGTTGACATGGCTATACAACGGATATAAAGATTCAAATGCATTCATTGTTACCATAACAATCAAAGCCTATAAATAGCCAAAATGATCAGATGAGAAAGAGACGAAAAGAACAACGCAACACATACGAAGTTAACTGAGTCATCCGACTATCAAGCTTTTCAGAAATCTACACATATTTTTTCAAAGATCAGTTTTTACAAAAAGCTCACACTTATTATACATATCCATAGCTTTCAGGCTATACTTTGAGCTTCAAGCACAAAAATTCATTGTTATTTTTTTCGATCTTTGTAAGATCAGTTGTGCTTAGAAATTACATCAGTTGAGTACCGATACAAATTGTAGTGATACTAAGAGTATAACTTTTGGCATTGTTAATTCCAAAATGAAGTGGATTTGTAAAAATCATTGTATAGATCAAAGTCTTTTAGTGAATATCTTATCCTTGTGATAGAAGGGGTGACATAGGAGTATTTGAGATCTCCGAACATTCACAAATCTTGTGCTGCTTATTATCAGTTTTTATTATATATGTCTTTCAGTTATTTCCGCAATTTTATTAAGTTATCCAAGCAGGCAACGTATAATTTCATAAAATTTTAAAAATCATGATCATGATGCGTAAACATTTAAAAATGGTAAAATTGTACTCAGGGTGCTACTAGGACCTAAATCTCACCCCGAGTGCAAAATGATCATTTTGCCCATGGAAACCCAAAAAATACCGTTTTACCCCTTGACTTCTAAAACTGACCCGAAGCTTACAAAACTCATTAAATGTTCCAAAAAATAATCAAAAGCAATCTTAGACATAAACTCGAGCCCAAAACCAAATTTAAACGATTAGTTTTAAAACTTGGACCAGGGTCCCGGTTTTAACCCGAATCGACTCGAAACTTAACCAAAATTTTCCCAACTTACAACATGTCTTAAACCTACCCCAACAGCCATCAAAAAAACAATTCCCGAGCCCTCATGACCCATGAAATCAACCCAAATGTTGCTGGAAATTTCCAGCACACTTGCTTCCAACCCAAACCCTACAAGGCTTGACTTTTTCCTTCCTATCTCGACTCCGGGCTGGACCAGCCCTGGAATAAAACATCCTAGGACCAAGACCAGCTCATGAACCTCCCCTTTGACCTACCTAACCACGCCCTATGTCCCCAAACTCGCGAACGTGCGCCGCAACTCAAACCACTCCACCTTCGAACCACCCGAGAGCAACCGTGCACTAACCTCGTCGAACCACTTAAGGGTCAAGACCAGCAGCTTCCAGCTTTCACCCAGCCCCGTCACAGACCCAAAAGGGTCGACTCCTTGGCTGAGATTGAGCCACACATGATTGGAAGCACTAAACTCTCGGTCTACCCTTACATGTCCTACTCGATCACACCTCCACTAGCTGCCCTTCCACTCGATCGAGCCCTTACTCCACCTCTTAAATATTCTAACTCATGGCATAATCTGTCCTCTAACAACCAGAACAGGAAGCCCTTTGCAAGCATACATGAAAAACGTGAGAGATGCAGAGATTTGCGCAAAAACCATACTAACCGAACCATGATCTGAAAAATCTTCATGAACCGAATGTTAAACACATGAAGCACACAAAACAGCATGTATATGACGTGAGTGATGCAAAAAACAAAGGTAAATGGCGTGCCTTGATGTATTTTGAACGAAAACTTGAAGAACCGCGCGAAGGGAAGGCACCGGAGGAAATTTTCTTGCAAAGAGGAGCTTGGCCGATGGATTGCAGCAATGGAGATGCTGAAACCCAGAGAATGGAGTGGTTGGAGAAGGGGTGTCGGTTGGTTCAATTGATTAGGTGTAGGGTAGCCAATGGTACAATAATTAAATAGGTAATAATCAAGATAATGAGCCCTACTTATTAATTAAAAAATTTAAAAATAGTTTTAGGTCCAATAAGCTTAAAAGTAAGCTCATTAAGTCCAAACATAACCCCGGAATATATTTCATTGGGTAAGTTCCGGAAAATATTAGCCGAACCCGCAAAAAGTCCCCCGATTCGATAAAATTTTGTGTATCGCTGAAAAATATGCTCTGACCGGTAAAAATATCCAACAAACCCCATTTCTTGAAAAAGACATTTAAAACATCTTATATTAATTAATAAAAATTAATCATGTTATAAAAATAATTTTTCTGATAATTCACCGATCTCCGTTCCTCGTTTGAGCACGAAATGCAACTTAAAAATCATAATGCATGAACTTTTAAAATATCAGTAAATAAATCTTATCATGCAAAAATTATGCCTAAAATAATTTAAACATAAATTAATAAAATAAACATGCATTTAATGCTTTAAAAAAATTTAATAAAATACAAAAAAATATAATAACTTGCATGCATGTGGTTCACGTGGATCTTCAATTTTTCGAGACGTTACAATCTACCCTCCTTAAATTGGATTTCGTCCCCGAAATTCTCTTATCCTCGATAAACAAAAGTTTAGACTTTTAATTGTAATATACCAATGATCCACGCTTCTGCTGCGCTACTCGGATAAAATGAGTGCTAAGCTGTCTTTATGTCTCCTCAATCCTAATTAAACTGCTTGTCAAAATCCTTGATTGTGAATCGCAACTTAAAACGACTTATGGTGACTTAGTTTTATTCTACTATGACCTCGGATTTTGACTTATCTCGCGGTTCCTCATACTAGAGATGGATGTCCAAACTTATCGCACCTTACTTTTCTTATATTAAACCCATAATGTTCATAGCCCTATTACATTAGCATTTAGGCAGTTCAACTTAGGAAACCTTAGCCCCCAAAATATATTTCTATACTCGGTGATACACTTAAAAGTTAACCTTATCTAAACCCCATAACAAAATTAGCCTAAGATCCTTGAATCGAATCTTTATCTTACGGAACCAAACTTACGTAACTTAACTATTTACAAGTACACCCCAAATATAAAATTTTTGCAAATCTTAAATTTCGAGTAGTGATAATCCATAAAAAACCCAAAATTTGCAATGTCGATCTTCTACCTAAATAATAAAACTCTTCTAGCATCGATTACATGCTTAAACTATTCTCCTCCCAAGTACAATAAAGTTGGGGCCTAAGACCCTTGGGCTTTCCTCATTGAAACGAATGTCGCATTCTTACGTATCCTCAACGCTTAATACATACTAGCGTATAAAATTTAATAAATTCTCCTCATGGTAGGATTAGACTGACTATAATAAATAAACTTCACTTATACCCATAGACTTCCAGAATCGCCATTTCAATATTTTAGATTTCTTACTCGATAAAAATCTTAATATTCGTTCATCGATAACCTATGTTGAACATAACTAATTCCTTTTTTGTTTTATTTCACCCAAAATTTTCGTATAACCGCCTATCCCATAAACTTGTAATCACTTACGTAACCCAAATAGTCTTTACATAACACAATTCCAATACACATATCTACTTAATCCCAAGTTTCTTAACGGTTTTCAAGAATTCCTCAAGATAAGGTGTCTATCTCAATTCTTACATGTGTCTACCAAAGAACCTAACCATCAGTCATACCCAACTTTCTAGAAAAATTTAACCCCAACAAGGGTATAACTTCAACTATTAAGATCATGACAAAAACTTATGCTGCATCACACTTTAAGCTCCCAGAAATAAGTTAACTTACTGTATATTCGTATAACTTGATTAACTGATCAACTTTACCTTAAATTTTCATCACTCTAAATTCTTAATTTTTCACAGCATTAACACTTAGATGTTAAAGCCCAATATTTATTCATCCTAGAATGCCGTCGATTATCATTCCTTATAACATTCTAACTCAATTGTTTTAAGGTTCTAAACATCCCTTCAAACCTAAATCATTAAAATTTCTTTTCAGTTAAACCATTCGATTCTCACGTACAACTAAACTAGTCTCCAAATTTCTTATCAATTGCCACATTAATTCTTAATTTCCTCAAAAATTATCCAATTTGTGTTTAGTATCGAAAATTCCACAATTACCCATAATTTTTTGACATTCCTAATTTCATTCTATAGGTTCCCCTTAACATAAAGTTCAAAAATTTTAAGCTTATTAAACCCAAAATAAAATTCTTATAACCTCGAAAAATTACTGATTTAACCCAAGTGTTCCTCAAAAGTTCGAATTTAATCCTCAAAAATTTCAGAATTTGCAATTTGGCCCTTAAAGTTCTCGAAATTTAATTTTTGGCTCCAAACTCTTCGAAATTTTCATTTTTGTCCACATAAAATTTCGACTTAGCCTCATTAAACCTTAAAATTCTCGAAACTCAGAATCTAATCTCAAAAATTCGATAAATTAGAAAACAGTCCCTTAGAATTTATTTTTGCACTTAGGTCCTCAAATTATGAGTTATTAC
Organism: Primulina tabacum; assembly: GCF_025594145.1. Classification (NCBI taxonomy): domain Eukaryota; kingdom Viridiplantae; phylum Streptophyta; class Magnoliopsida; order Lamiales; family Gesneriaceae; genus Primulina; species Primulina tabacum. Next base: position 14,158,371 of record NC_134565.1, on the reverse strand, counting down.
AATTAGGTCCTTAAAATTCTCAATTCATGCAATTCAATCCTTAAGTCCAACTAGGTAGAGCATGCATCCTAAATAATTCTATGTTTTTATACTTCTAAAAATCGCCGTAGTCTTCGAGTCATTATTGTTTATATGAAATCCTCAAAAATTAACTCAACTAGCAACCACGAACCATCAGTAATTTATTAGTAAATCTACAAGTCCCAAAAGCATTCATAATCTTCATGACTAACTCGTGACCCAAAGAGTCGAACATCAGTACTTACAAACCAAAAATCAGTATAAATAAATCATTTCCAACCTTTCCCAATGCCCAATAGCAAAATTCTTATTCATGTCCAATTCCACCACAAAACCAGCATGCATGAAAATCATATAATTTCTCATTTCAAATCGCAAAATGTATAAATTTTTTAAAGCATCTAATATCATAAGATAACGACAGATAAACATGTACTGTAAAATATCATGTAAGCATGCATGTGATAACAGTAAATCATTTAAAACATAGAAGCTTACTGACTTGAGGCTTGAAGACTGAGCTGCAGAAGCTGGAGGTGGAACAACCCTATACAGGACCCTTGCTCTGATACCAACTGAAACGTCTACCTTTTTAAAAATTCGGAAATAAATTTATTTATTTTTTAATGAGGTTCAGATTTTGAAAATAAGAATTTAAATAATTTACATAAATGCAGTCGTACTTAAAAATATCATTTAAAAATAATCGTAAGTAGTTACAAATAAAAATATAACGTAGCAAAAACGAGTAAAAATCCTAAAGTAAAACACTAAAATACAACAGCATATAAAATGCACATATCCTCTCAATAACATAAAATCATAAATGTTCGGAAAATCATGAGGTCCTCAGGTCGTGTCGCCCACCAGGTCGGCCGACTCATAGTTTAGCACTTCTAGTCCCCTAGACATCGAACTCACCTGCATCACACACGCCTAGTGAGTCTAAAGACTCAACACACATGTACCATAAATAAAAAATACCTATACATACCACACTGCAGTGAAAAATATCATACTTAACATATCTTTCATGACTTTAAAAGATTATTGTAAACGTGTCGTGTAAAATCTGACGTATCAAAACAGCTCATCGTTAATCATGATTCATCATTCATCGTTTATAATTCATCGTTTATCATTTATCATTTCCTTCGGTGAATTCAGTTTATTAGAGGTGACTATCGTACAACATCATTTACGATGGTATCTATCATACATAGAACCGCGGTACCCGGTGGCTGTCGGACATCAGTGGCAGAATTACCCATCCACTGTGCCTAGGCCTCATCATCATCATTTACATATATGTCTTATGCATTTACATATATTTCGATAGCCACAACTAATTCTCATCATTCAAAACATCATCATTTCCATTTCTTAGAAAAATCATTCACATATGCAATTTTCTTTAAATCCAAGCAGGCAACGTATATTTTCATAAAATCTTAAAACTCGTGATCATGATGCATAAATATTTAAAATATGGTAAAATTGAGTTCAGGGCGCTGCCAGGACCTAAATCTCTCCCCGGGTGCAAAATGACCATTTTGCGCGTGGAAACCCAAAAATTACCGGTTTACCCCTGGACCTCTAAAACTGACCCGAAGCATACAAAACTCCTTAAAATGTTCCAAAACATAATTAAAAGCAGTATTAGACGTAAAATCGAGCTCAAAATCAAACTTAATCGATTCGTTTTAAAACTTGGACCGGGGTCCCGGTTTTAACCCGAATCGACTCGAAACTTAACCAAAATTTTCTCAATTTAAAATATGTCTTAAACCTACCCCACCAGAATTAAACAAGCAATTCCCGAGCCCTCATGACACAAGAAACCAACCAAAATGTTGCTGGAAATTTCAAGCACACTTGCTTCCAACCCTAACCCAACAAGGCTCGACTATTTTCTTCCTAGCTCGACTCCGGCCTGGACCAGCCCTGGACTAAACCATCCTAGGACAAAGACCAGCTCACGAAGCTCCCCTTGGACCGTCCTAACCATGCCCTAAGCCCCCAAACTCCCGGAGGTGCGCCACAGCTCAAACCACTCTACCTTCGAACCACCCGAGACCAACCGTTCACTAATCCCGTTTCGCTAACCCCGTCGAACCACTTAAGGGTCCAGACCAGAAACTTCCACCCTTCACCCAACCCCTTCACAGGCCCAAAAGGGTCGATTCCTTGGCTGGGATCAAGCTACACATGATTGGAAGCACCAAACTCTCGGTCTACCCACAATACAAGTCCTACTCGATCACACCTCCACTAGCTGCCCTTCCACGCGACCGAGCCCTTACTCCATCTATTAAATCTTCTAACTCATGGCATGATCTGTCCTCTAACAACAAAAACAGGCAGCCCCTTGCAAGCATACATGAAAAACATGAGAGATGCAAAGATTTGCAAAAAAAATCATATTAACCGAACCATGATCTGAAAAATCTGCATGAACCGAATGTTAAACACATGAATACCACAAAACAGCATGTATATGACGTTAGTGATTCAAAAACAAAGGTAAATGGCGTGCTTTGATGTATTTTGCACGAAAAATTGAAGAACCGCGCGAAGGGAAGGCACTGGAGGAAATTTTCTTGCAAAAGAGGAGCTTGTCCGATGGATTGGTTCCATGGAGATGCTGAAACCACGAGAATGGAGTGGTTGGAAAAGGGGTGTCGGCTGGTTCAATTGATTAGGTGTAGAGTAGCCAATGGTACAATAATTAAATAGGTAATAATCAAGATAATGGGCCCTATTTATTAATTAAAAAATTTAAAAATATTTTTAGGCTCAATAAGCATAAAATTAGGCTCATTAACTCCAAACATAACCCTGAAAAATATTTCGTTTGAGTAAGTTCCTGAAAATATTAGCCGAGCCCGCAAAAAAGTCTCCCGATTCGATAAAATTTGTGTACCGCTGAAAAATATGCTCTAGTGGGTAAAAATACCCAACAAAGCCAATTTCTTGAAAAATACATTTAAAACATATTATATTAATTAATAAAAATTAATCATGTTATAAAAATAATTTTTCTGATAATTCCCCGGTCTCCGTTCCTCGTTCGAGCGAAAAATGCAACTTAAAAATCCTAATTCATGTACTTTTAAAATATCATGAAATAAATCCTATCATGAAAAAATTATGCATAAAATAATTAAAATAATTTAACACAAATTAATAAAATAAACATGCATTTAATGCTTTAAAACAATTTAATAAAATACAAAAGAAATTTAATAACTTGCATGCATGTGGTCCACGAGGACCTTCAATTTTTCGTGACGTTACAACTTCAATGGAGTGGTTAACCATATAATGGAAAATTGTATTCATTGGACGTTGATATGTTGCACCAGCATTTTTTAACCAAATGGAATCACAAGCCATTCAAAAGTGCTATAGTTCTTGGACACCTAAATTCTGTCTTATATGTGTCCCCCTTTGTAATCTTAATATGGTTGTATCCCGAGGAACCGTCCACGAATGTCTAACAGTTAATTATTTGCATTTGAATCAACAAACACATAGGCTAACAACACCTAAGAATCTTTTAGAATGGTTAGGTTCAGGTCTATAAAGTCAATGCAAATCCTCAAATTTCAATTTTTTTTTTCAACACATGAACCACATTTGAGAGTCAGTCTACAATCCTGACTGGACTTATGAACCTACTTTCACTACTTCTCTAACTCTTCTTTCATTTTGCCTCTACTTCCTTTGACTCTTTCATAAAATCCCTCAAATTAGCCTTCAACTCATCCTATAGCAGGGACTTTACATATACAAGTTGGAGAATATCTATGAAACGTCTGCTTATTCGTTTTCTTAAAAAGAACTAGAAAATTTTTTTAAAGACCCTCAAACTTTCGGCCTATACATATACATAAAATTACTTTTGCACCATTTGAAAATAAACCATCCAACTAGTATTTGAAAATCCAAAGGGAATAGTCAAAATCAGGAATCGTAAAACGTTTTACCAAACCTAAAAAGCAATAAATGTTGAAAAGTGTAGCTCATCATAAACCTCCCAAAAATCTCTCAAAAGCATAAATAAAATGTCGTAAAAATCTTTAATGTAAAAATCATAAACTTAAATGCGGAAAGTAGAAGCGCTGGTCCTCGGGTTATGTGCACCGACAGTCCAGCAAGTCACCCATCAAGACCTCCAATGTCATAATTATTAATATCACCTACATCATACACACCTAGTGAGTCTAAGGACTCAACACATCATATCCTTGATAACAAGTAATACGTAATACAGTTAACATATAATAGTGAAAAATACTTGTACTTAAAATATCATTTTCATAATAATGCATAAACTTTAAACTTAAACATTTTCATAAACATAATCATATAAACATATTCATATTCATATCTATATCCATATTCCTATCCATATTCGTGTTCGTATCCATATTCATATTCATATTCATGTTCGTGTTTGTTGAATTCAGATCGTGATTGTGACTTTTATTCTTAATCCTATTGCGCGATTGATCCATCTAGAGAAAACCACAGTACTGGGCGGCGGGGGACACCAGCGACACTCTCATTGGTCAAGTGGGATCTGGCCAACGTATTAACATATTCGTATTCGTATTCGTATCCGTATCTAAGGAAACATGATCGTCGGGCTCCCACTGGGGCCATAACCCTCACGATATCTCCAACATGTAGTAGTCACAATCCTTAACATCCTTCAACATGTCGTATTTTCATCACTTAATAAAAACATGCATATAATATCATTTTATTTTGAAACCACGCATACAACATATCTTTAGAATGTCTAATTTAAAACTTAATAATTCATGAATTTAAAAATCATATTACAACATATAAAAATTTATAAACATGTGAAATAATCATATTAGCATATAAAACAGCATTCAGGACACTGCCATGACGTTTACTAATTTCTAGGTGTAAAATGGCCGTTTTACCCTGGACGCGACATTTTTTGTTTTTGACTTAATCTTGATTTCTTTGACTCTAACATGTCCCAAATAATTATTTAAGCTTAAATTAAAATTCCCATGATTTTATTTAGCTTAAAAACTAGGCTTTTTAATTAATTCGTAATTATTCGTTTTGAAGGCGTTTTAATTCCAAAAATTTAATATAAAATTCCCAAACTTTAATATAAAATTCCTAAATTCAAAACTTAGTCTTTTTATATTATTTTAGCCCTAGTGAACCCTGACTCGACCCCTGTGAGCCGTTTTTCACTTATTTAAGTTTAGAAAATCCTAACTTGACCCTAATTGGTTAGCACCGAGTCATCTTTCGATTTTCTCGAGCTGCCCTCAAACCATGATGAACCAAACCATGACCCAGAAACTTAGACACCCTAATGGACCTTAGGAACCCACGGAAACCTTCCCTAACTCAAAACCGAAGCCCCCCAACCCCTAACATAAGCTGGCCGAGACTCCCTTATGGACAAGGACTCTTGTTTAGGTGCCTAGGACTCTAGCCAATGACTTGGCCCTCTAACCAGCCTCTCCAGCACTCTCCTAGGACCCTTAGGACACACTCTAGCCCAGCCCTTGAACCCCATGCCAAGCCTCACACCCATGCGCAAGCCTGCAACCTGCGCGCAACTTGATTCACTTCTCGGGTAGGGGTCCTCGATGGATAGGACTCCTCCCAGCCCACTTGTTTCGACTCCTAGCATGGGTAAGACCCTACTCATGACACCCCCACGGCCCGGGCTAGCCCTGGAACCAAGCCAAGATCAAGCCTAGCCGTGGAGTACAAAACCGAAGCCCTTGACCACACATGACAACAGCTTGTTTCTTTGATTATTCTCATGATCGTGTGATTGTTTAGGTGATGTTCTAGGGCTCTAATTTCATGTAAAACAATGCTTGATCGTTACATATATCATGACAGCCCTTAATAAATACAAATACATGTTTTTGGTAAACAAAACTCAAGTTTTAAAACCCATGTGCATGCAACTTCGAAAATAATCATCATGGTTCTTAATTTTCATTCAAAATATGCAAAAAGTCATAATATGGTGTGATGATGTTTGAAGGGGAGGATTATGCGTGCCTTTGCGTAGTTAACGCATGAAAAACCGTTGACGATTTCCGAAGAACGGACAAGAACCGTGGCTTGAAATCTCCTTGAAGCTTCCACTGAATTTTGCCTCAAAATTTTGTGTGTGCCGTGTACTTTAATGAGTTTGGGAGAGCAAATTCAAAAAAATGGCGTGTAGTGCAGGGTTTGGGGAGGGTTTTTTTTTTGTATAATATATACTAATTAATCACTAACAAGGCTTTAGGCCTATTAAGCCAACAATTTAGGCCTATTAATCTTAATTAGGATTTAATTAAAACATTAAAATAGTTTTAGTAAAATAAGTTTGTGAATTTAATAGCCGGGTTGCCAAAAAGTTCGTATTTTTGTTGAAAATCCAACACCGATAAACATTACGCCCCGGCGTATAAAATCACCTCAAAACCCCTTATTTTAAAAAATATGAAAAACCAACACCCATATTTTAAATAATTAAAACAATTATTTAATAAAAATATTTTACGTTTTTCAACCCTCGATCTCCGTTTTTCGATCGCAACTTGAATACTCCTTAAAAATACAGTTTTATGCATAATGACAATTAAATCTTATTTAACATATAATCATGCATGTCACATAATCAATTAAGCAATTAAATCAATTAATTATTTATTTTCATATTTTTTAGATTTGCATGCAGTTGGATTACTTCGTCTTAATTTTGGACCTTACAATTCCTCCCCCCTAAATAAAATTTCGTCCTCGAAATTAGAACTTACCGAATAATTCTAGATAGCAACTCTTCAAGTCCCTCTCGGTTTCCAAAGTAGCTTCCTCTTCTGAGTGATTCAGCCACTTGACCTTGACCATTGGAATGACTTTATTTCGCAATTTTCTTTCTTGCCTTGCCAAGATTTGGACAGGTCTTTTTTCATAGGTCATATTTGGATTTAATTGAAGAGGTTCATAATTTAGTACATTTGACGGATTAGACATGTACTTCCGCAGCATTGAAATATGGAGCACATTGTAAACTCCTGAAAGCGCTGGTGGCAATGCCATTCTATAAGCTAGTGTCCCCATTCTCTCCAATATCTCGAATGAACCAATAAATTTTGGACTAATTTTGCCTTTCATGCCGAAACCCTTAACACCCTTCATAGGTGCTATTTTCACAAATACATGGTCGCCCACTGCAAACTCTAAGTCTCTTCGTCTTTTGTCCGCATAACTCTTTTGTCGGCTTTGTGCAGTCTTCATTCTCTCACGAATTTTGACTACAAGCTCGGCAGTCTCTTCAATCAAATCCGAACCAAACTCTCTTCTTTCACCAACCTCGTCCCAATGAATAGGAGATCTACATTTTCTTCCATAAAGTGCCTCAAAGAAGCAATCCCAGTTGATAATTCGTAGCTATTATTGTAGGTGAACTCCACTAGAGGTAATTTTGGTTTCCAACTCCCTTGGAAATCAATAACACATGCTCGCAGTAGATCTTCCAAAATCTGTATAACTCTTTCGGACTGACCATCGGTTTGAGGATGGAATGATGTACTGAATAATAACTTGGTCCCCATTGCTGCATGCAGACTTTTCCAAAAAGATGATGTGAATCTCGGATCTCTGTCAGAAACAATAGATACAGGAATCCCATGCAGACAGACTATCTCTCAGATATATAAGTCGGCGTACTGAGTCATGGTGAAAGTCGTCTTAATAGGTAAAAAATGCGCTGATTTCGTAAGACGATCAATTATCACTCATATAACATTTAGTCCCTTAAAAGTCTTAGGCAATCCAACAACAAAGTCCATAGTGATTTTTTCCCATTTCCACTCGGGAATAGGGAGTGGCTTAAATTTTCCTGCTAGTCTTTGGTGCTATGCTTTCACTTGCTGGCAAGTCAAACACTCGGATACAAATATCAAAATGTCCCTCTTCATGCCTGGTATAGCGCCCTTACCCGAGCCACTACTAAACAGACTAATAAACATGCAACATTTAAACTTAATAACAACAATTAAACAGCGGAAACTAAATACTTAATCATATTACAACCCAAATGAAAACAAAACAATAATAGCAGTCTTAAACATTAATACAACAATAACAAAAACATAACCCTGAACGAGAAAACAATAAACCACATGAAACCTCCACTGGATCACCACTGGAACCCAACTGCTCTAGCCACTGCCCTGGTCGTCCGAACCGTCCAACCTAAGACCTTCCCCGTGGAATGGGGTGCCCAAGATGAAAACAAGGACGTGAGCGACAATTGCCCAATACGAGAATGTACGAGTATACAAACTGATATGATGCATGTGAAATGCAATATGCTCGGATATCAAGGATCAAGTCAAGAATCTTATGCTCAGTCTAGAGACGCTTGAGTGTGTAGTCTCTGATCTGCCCTAGGCATGTTTTGGCTCCCACACTCATCGTCAAGACGTGGACCTACAATGTCCAAGTCATCAGAGCCCCCGGGTCCCGTCGGACAGTGTAGCTCTCGATGCCCCATCGTCCACAAAATAGAATAGGGCTGAGCGGCCCCAACAACGAGGTATATCTCAAAAGATATCAGACTCAACATGATATGTCATGCATAATATGGCAAAGCAGTAAAACATGTATCATGCAATAGATAAATATGCAACATATAAGTGTGTATACTATGCTTGGATATCTCAGTTAGTACATCACATACCTCACTAAAACAATCTGTCAGAAAGCTTTGAACCTAAACAATACCAACATAATGAAATCACTATCAAACCAGATCAAACATGCTACAAGTTCTCCCTAATGATCCTTAAATCACTATTTAAGGCTTTAGGATTATACCTGCGTCCGTCGTCAGCCCGCTGATGATGTCTCGATCTCAGATCACCTGTAATGCCCGAAAGTTAATCGCTGTTAATTAACGATTATTGAATTATAATTTAATGTGATTATGAAAGGGACAACTGAGACATGATTTGAGATAACATGTGATAATGTATGTACGAGGACAGTACCATTAGCGCACATGCGCGAAAGGGGCAGAGGGTTTCGCGCATATGCGCGAAGTGAGGGCGCGCATATGCGCGAGCCTGTGCAAGGGAATTGGTGATGTCCAGAGAACCTCGCGCATATGCGCGGAAGTGGTGCGCGCATCCGCGCATATGCGCGAGTCATCCGAGAAGCCAAAAGAGATTTCTAGAGGACCTCGCGCATATGCGCGACGAGGGGGCCCGCATATGCGCGAGCTGCCGAGGAAGTCACATGTTGCGACAATAGGTCTCGCGCATATGCGCGAGGCATGCAGAAGGGAAAATCGACACTTGGCCAATTGTGCAACGTAGGTATATATATATATATATATATATATATATATATATATAGGTATTCGAAAATTATGGAAAATTTCAAAGGAAAACCGAGAGCTTTGAAGGAGATTTTAAATTCTTGATTTTAGAATTCAATTTGTGAGGAATCCGCCCGTTCAATTTTGAATCCGACTTCAGTACTGTGTTTCTATCAACGCAGGCTACAACTGGACGTAAGTTTTATTGAGTTTTGGTATCATTTGAAAATATGATGTTGTAGGAATTTGATATGATTCATATATGGTGTCTTGGATATGTTAGACATCATATAATCGAAGTCAGATTGAAAAACAGACTGATTATGGAATTTATATTATTTTCGGATTATATTGATTTGAAATCAGACAGATTTGGATTATGAATGAATTACAGATTGTATCGGATATGAGTTATGAGTTGTAATTGATGTCTGTTGATTTGGTATTGACGGGGATACTGAGATTGTGCCGTTATGCCGTTGATTTGACTTAAATCCAGATTAATCAGATTCAGTGTTGAATTGAGAATAGAACATTGATATTATGATTCTCGATATGTCGTTTCAGATTTACAGAGACAGTCTTGAGTTCATAACTTCTATTGCTTCAAAGCGAGACTACAAACGAAAGGTATAAGTCAATGTGGTACTGAGAGATCGACTCAAGTTGGATATACTTGAGTTTCCCTAAATCACATACTTCTTATTATTATGTTCATTGATTTGACTTGATATGATTGTTCTATGGATGTATAGAAAGCAGGTATTAGTCGAGTGATCTTGTGACAGAAGTGCCTGATAGTGGTGGGATCGCCACGGGCACATTGCACGATGTCACAAGATAGTGTATTGGCGATAGTGCCACAGTCTGTGACGGATAGGTCAAGACACTGGATGTTTGGTTATATCGACGTGGATAGAATCGGAGTTTCTTCTATTACTGTTTGTCGATATAAGAATACCAACGTTTGGAAAACGGGATCCCTAGACTAGGATTGAGTCTAGTCTGAGTCGTGGAGTCACGAGTATGATTGATAATTTTATATTGATTATGTTTCAGATTTGATACATGTCACTGATATTTGTTACATGCTTTTACATTGTTTATATGATTGCATGTTCATTGATTTATACTGGGATTATATTCTCACCGGAATTATTCGGCTGTTGTCGTGTTTGTATGTGTGCATGACAACAGGTGGGACAGGATAATGGTCGAGGAGATGACGAGAGATCATGATTAGAGTGGAGACCCCAGACTTTGATGTTGCTGTAGATAGGGTTTGAACAATTGATAGCTAGTTGCTAAACCTTAGTCTGTATTGAATGTATGCTGTACAGGACTTGTACCTTATTTTATACTGATATGTATACTAGTATGAATCCCATTACATTCCGCATTTTAAAAAAAAAAATTTAGACCCTGTTTATTGTTATTGATTAAATTGTCCCAAATGATGATTAAGAATATGATTAGCGTCCGGGTCCCCACAACAGGTTGTATTAGAGCGATAGATCCTTTAGATTGAGATATGAGCTAGTGAGCGGGGTAGATTGAGTTTTCTTTCCTGCTTTTGAATGCTAGCATGTCTTACTGCTTTAATACATGTTACTTCTTTATGTGATTTGAGATGGTAATATGTTTTATTGAGAATGAATCAGCACCGATTCTGGATCAGCAGTAAGATGATCGGAGGAGGATTGAAATAGAATTCTTGTTTGGGGTTACTAATCCTTTTGATTATCAGATATGCCTCCGAGAAGAATATCAGAACAGGGTAGTACTTCGAATCCTCCGATGGACATTACAGCTACTCCTATGGAGACATTATTGAAAAGGTTTCAGTCGTTCCATCCACCAACTCTGAAGGGTACTGAGAATTCAGTGGATTGCGAGAGTTGGCTAGACGATATCGAGATGTTGTTTGAGTCCTTGGACTATACTGATGAGAGGAGAGTGAAACTAATTGGACACCAGTTGCACTATATTGCAAAGAACTTGTGGATTACCACGAAGAAGACATTAGAGCATCGAGGTACGACTATTACCTGGAATATGGTTAGAACTGAATTTTATTAGAGATTCTTTCCAGTGTCGTACCGGAAGGACAAGGGGGCCGAGTTTGCTAATTTGAGACAGGGCCAGCTAAACATTGAGGAATATGTGGCCAAGTTCTCGACCTTGTTGCGGTTTGCGCCACATGTGGCTGAGAATGATGAGGCCGTTGCTGATCAGTTTATTAATGGCCTAAATCCTGAAATCTTTACCTTGGTGAATACCGGGAGGCCAAACAATTACACTGATGCCTTGAACCGAGCTAAGGGAGCCGAAGCAGGTCTGATGAGACAGAGAGGAGCTTCGTTTGTGCCTCCAGCACCGAGACCAGAACAACCACCTCCTCGATTCGAGAGTGGCGGTGGTAGTGGAAAGAAAGACTTCCTGAAAGCTAGGGGAAAGCAGTTCAAGAAGTTTGGCAGTAGTTCTTCCAGTTCTAGTGGCTCGAGACAGACTGGTCAGGGCCAGAGTTATACAGGACCCTATTGCAGCACTTGTGGAAGGAAGCATTCCACAGAGCAGTGCCGAGGAGTGTTTGGTAGATGTCGTATTTGTAGACAGCAGGGACATTTTGCCCTAGTATGTCCACAGAGAGGTGCCCAGGGATCCCAGACAGCAGAGTCATCTGGATCAGTGGCTAAGACAGGGAGACGACCATCTGCTGTTCATTCTTTCCAGCCAGCACCGTCTACTCAGTCACAGCAGAGTCATGAGGAAGCCAGACAGTGAGCCAGCCTCCGAGACAACAGGCCAGAGTGTTCTCTTTGACTGAGGAGCAGGCACATGATGCACCTGATGATGTTGTTGCAGGTAACTGCTTTATTTCTGGTTATCATGTATATGTATTGATTGATACTGGTGCATCGCATACATTTATATCTGAGCGATTTGCATTGAGTCATGCATTGCCTATTCAGTCATTGTCTACTGTAGTGTCTGTCTCTTTTCCTTTGGGGACAGGTTTGATATCAGTGAAGTCTGTTAGATCGTGTATACTGCAGTATGATGGGCATGAGATTCAGTTAGACTGTATTGTGCTTGGGATATCTGACTTTGATTGTATTATCGGTATCGATATGTTGACCAAGTAAAGGGATACAGTCGATTGTTTCCACAAGATTGTAAGATTCAGACCTGAGATGGCTGAGGAGTGGAAATTTTACGGTAAGGGTTCTCGAGCCAGAATTCCTTTGATATCTGCTATGAATATGACTCGATTATTGTAGAAAGGAGCGGATGGATTCCTTGTCTATTCAGTTGATTTACTGAAATCGAGTCCATCATTGGCAGACTTGCCAGTGGTGTGTGAGTTTGCTGATGTCTTTCCAGAGGAGATTCGTGGTTTGCCCCGATTCGAGAGATAGACTTCAGCATTGAGTTGATGCCAGGTACAGTTCCGATATGTAGAGCTCCATACCGAATGGCACCAATTGAGTTGAAAGAGTTGAAAGAACAGTTGGAGGATTTACTAGCCAAGGGGTATATAAGACCGAGTGTGTCTCCTTGGGGTGCTCCAGTACTGTTTGTGAGAAATAAAGATGGTTCAATGAGGCTTTGTATCGACTACCGGCAACTGAACAAAGCAACGGTAAATAATAAATATCCGTTGCCTCGCATTGATGATCTGTTTGATCAGTTGCAGGGTTCTTCAGTGTATTCCAAGATCGATCTGAGATCTGGATACCATCAACTGAGAGTCAAGGATTCTGATATCTCGAAGACTGCATTCAGAAACAGGTACTATTTCTGGGGCATATTATATCCGGAGACGGTATATCAGTTGATCCCAGTAAGGTTGAGGCAGTGATTTCTTGGCCGAGACCGACATCTGTACCAGAGATACGCGGCTTTATGGGTTTGTGTGCTATTCGAGCTGAACCAGAACTGATATTGAGAATCAAAGAGGCACAGAAAGTTGATCAGAGTGTACAGAATTCGATTTCGATGGTCAGAGCTGGACATCAATCGGAATATCAGGTTCGTGACAGTATTTTGTATGTGAATAATTGCATTGTTGTGCCGAATGTTTCAGATTTGAGACAGCGGATACTAGCTGAAGCGCACAGCAGTCGTTTTAGCATTCATCCTGGTGGCAGGAAAATGTATAATGATTTGAAGACACAATATTGGTGGAAACAAATGAAATCTGATGTTACTGAATTTGTAGCCAAGTGTCTGAATTGCCAACAGGTGAAAGCCGAGAGGAAGAAACCAGGAGGATTGTTGCAATGTTTGTCCATTCCTGAATGGAAATGAGATCACATTTCCATGGATTTTGTGACGCAGTTACCGAGATCCTCCAGAGGTTGTGATGCGATTTGGGTCGTGATTGATCGATTGACCAAATCTGCATGTTTTATTCCATACAAAATGACATATAGATATGTTCAGATGGCTGATATTTATGTGCGAGAGGTGGTCAGATTGCACGGAGTGCCGAAGTCGATTGTTTCAGACCGTGATCCTAGGTTAACTTCGCACTTCTGGCAGAATTTGCAGCATGCTCTCGGTACGAAGTTACATCTGAGTACCGCATATCATCCACAGACTGACGGACAGTCAGAGCGGACGATTCAGACATTGGAAGATATGCTGATTTTAGCACTAATTGGCAAGATGCCTTTCCTCTTTTTGAATTTTCGTACAATAATAGCTATCAGACGAGTATTGAAAAGGCTCCATTCGAAGCGTTGTACGGAAAGAAATGCAGATCCCCTTTATATTGGGATGATATCTCCGAAGTTCCTGAGATTGGACCTGATATGATCAGAGATATGACGGAAAAATTGAAGCTGATTCAAAATAAAATGAAGGCAGCTCAGGACCGACATGCCAACATCAGACGACGACCGTTGGTATTTGAGACTGGAGATCGAGTATTTTTGAAAATTTCACCTTTCCGAGGAGTTGTCCGATTTGGCAAGAAAGGAACATTGTCTCCACGATACGTTGGTCCATATGAAATTCTCGAGAAGATAGGAGATCGTGCCTATCGACTCGCCTTACCGCCTTCATTATCAAGAATACATGATGTCTTCCATGTATCTATGCTACGGAAGTATCTTCCCGATGATTCTCATATTATTCAGCCAGACGAGATTGAGCTGGATGAGACATTGAGTTATGTCGAGAAACCGATTCGGGTTATCGATCATAAGGAAAAGCAACTTAGAACAAAGACTATTCCTCTTGTGAAAGTTCAATGGACTCGTCATGGCATTGAAGAAGCTACCTGGGAGACGGAATCAGACATGAGACAGGAGTTCCCGGACTTATTTTGATGATGTAAGTTTTCTGTTCAATATTCTGGGTTATACTCCTTAATTGATATGATTGATTGCCTGTGATTTCGGGGACGAAATCATATCTTAGGGGGGGAGAAATGTAATGCCCGAAAGTTAATCTCTGTTAATTAACGATTATTGAATTATAATTTAATGTGATTATGAAAGGGCCAACCGAGACATGATTTGAGGTAACATTTGATAATGTATGTGCGAGGACAGTACCATTCGTGCACATGCGCGACAAGACGTGCGCACATGCGTGAAAGGGGCAGAGGGTCTCGCGCATATGCGCGAAGTGAGGGCGCGCATATGCGCGAGCCTTTGCAAGGGAATTGGTGATGTCCAGAGAACCTCGCGCATATGCGCGGAAGTAATGCGCGCATATGCGCGAGTCATCCGAGAAGCCAAAGGAGATTTCCAATGGACCTCGCGCATATGCGCGACGAGGGGGCGCTCATATGCGCGAGCTGCCGAGGAAGTCACATGTTGCGACAGTAGGTCTCGCGCATATGCGCGAGGCTAAGACGCGCATATGCGCGAGGCATGCAGAAGGGAAAATCGACACTTGGCCTATTGTGCAACATAGGTATATATATTTATATAGGTATACGAAAATTATGGAAAATTTCAAAGGAAAACCGAGAGCTTTAAAGGAGATTTTCAATTCTTGATTTTAAAATTCAATTTGTGAGGAATCCGCCCGTTCAATTTTGAATCCGACTTCAGTACTGTGTTTCTATCAACGCAGGCTACAACTGGACGTAAGTTTTATTGAGTTTTGGTATCATTTGAAAATATGATGTTGTTGGAATTTGATATGATTCATATATGGTGTTCTGGATATGTTAGACATCATAGAATCGAAGTCAGATTGAAAAATAGACTGATTATGGAATGTTATGATTTTTTGATTATATTGATTTGAAATCGGACAGATTTGGATTATGAATGAATTACAGATTGTATCGGATATGAGTTATGAGTTGTAATTGATGTCTGTTGATTTGGTATTGACGGGGATACTGAGATTGTGCCGTTATGTCGTTGATTTGACTTAAATCCAGATTAATCAGATTCAGTGTTGAATTGAGAATAGAACATTGATATTATGATTCTCGATATGTCGTTTCAGATTTACAGAGACAGTCTTGAGTTCAGAACTGATATTGCTTCAGAGCGAGACTACAAACGAAAGGTATAAGTCAATGTGGTACTGAGAGATCGACTCAAGTAGGATATACTTGAGTTTCCCTAAATCACATACTTCTTATTATTATGTTCATTGATTTTAATTGATATGCTTGTTCTATGGATGTATGGAAAGCAGGTATTAGTCGAGTGATCTTGTGACAGAAGTGCCTGATAGTGGTGGGATCGCCACGGGCACATTGCACGATGTCACAAGATAGTGTATTGGCGATAGTGCCACAGTCTGTGACGGATAGGTCAAGACACTGGATGTTTGGTTATATCGACGTGGATAGAATAGGAGTTTCTTCTATTACTGTTGGTCGATATAGGAATACCAACGTCTGGAAACCGGGATCCCTAGACTAGGATTGAGTCTAGTCTGAGTCGTGGAGTCACGAGTATGATTGATAATTTTATATTGATTATGTTTCAGATTTGATACATGTCACTGATATTTGTTACATGCTTTTACATTATTTATATGATTGCATGTTCATTGATTTATACTGAGATTAAATTCTCACCGGAATTATCCGGCTGTTGTCGTGTTTGTATGTGTGCATGACAACAGGTGGGACAGGATCAGGGTCGAGGAGATGACGAGAGATCATGATTAGAGTGGAGACCCCAGACTTTGATGTTGCTGTCGATAGGGTTTGAACAATTGATAGCTAGTTGTTAAACCTTAGTCTGTATTGAATGTATGCTGTACAGGACTTGTACCTTATTTTATACTGATACGTATACTAGTATTAATCTACATTCCGCATTTTTTTTAAAAAAAATTTAGACCCTGTTTAATGTTATTGATTAAATTGTCCCAAATGATGATTAAGAATATGATTAGCGTCCGAGTCCCCACATCACCGACCCCTTCTCGAGTCGACACTAGCTCCGAAACTTCCCGACACCAAAGTGCCCTAGAAACTGGCTAGAAAACCTCTGATAACTAGAACTCTCTCTGAAGAATGCGTTGTAGGAAGCAAAAGAATCGGCTTCCATTTATAGGCTGCATCTGGACTATTTCAGAAAATCCGAATTAATCTTATCTGCCACGTGTCAAAATCTCATTTGTCTAGTTGGATTTCTCGAGATAATGAAATCTGAAGTAGATCGGTTTATCTCTTTTAAATTCGGTGGATCCCAACTGCTTGATCCCGAATTATCAATTCCTTAATAATACTTAATTAACAACTCATTAATTATCTCTTAATTAATACTTCATTCAAAATTAGGATTCGGGTCATTATATCCTCCCCTCCTTACAAAGATTTTGTCCTCGAAATCAAAACTGAAGTACAATACAACTGAATAAAATACAACTGAATAAAATACAACTCAAAACAAATGTGGATACTCTGACCGCATACGACTCTCTAACTCCCAAGTCGCTTCTGCAGTACCTCGGCGTTGCCATTGCACTAGAACAAGTGGAATGGTCTTGTTCCTGAGCTTTTTCTCTTTTCTACCCAGGATTAAAAGCGGCTGCTCGACATAAGTCAAGTCTTCTTCAAGTTGAACATCTGTCGGACCAAGAACGTGCGATTTATCTGCTACATACCGTCGTAGCAACGATACATGAAAGACTTATGAATGCTGGACAGATATGGCGATAAAGCCAATCGATACGCCAAATTTCCAATACATTCCAAGATCTCAAAAGGTCCGATGAACCTTGGGGCTAATTTTCCCTTGAGTCCAAATCTCATTACCCTGCGGAATGGTGAAACTTTAAGGAAAATTTTTTTTCCCCTGACTGAAACTGTAGAGGTCTACGCTTGGTATTCGCGTAACTCGATTGACGATCTTGTGCAGTTTTAATTCTCTTCTTGATCAATTCCGCTACGTCAATCGCTTGTTGCACTAATTCAGGTCCTTGCACTTGTAGTTCTCCTACTTCGTCCCGAAACAAAGGAGTACGACAACGTCTACCATACAAAGCTTCGAATGGAGCCATACCAATAGCTACGGTGGTAGCTATTGTTATATGCAAACTCCACAAGCGGCAGATGATCATGCCATGCTGGTCCAAAATCCAAAGCACAAGCACGCAACATGTCCTCAAGTGTCTGAATAGTCCTCTCAGACTGACTGTAAAGACCTAAAAATCCTTACTTTGAAATTTGCGGAAAATTTAAAATTTTTCTTTTTAAATAATTAAAATTGCCTCATTCATAAATGAATTGATAAATAAATTTTGATGTTCAAAGTGGCAGCGGAAGAAATTAACATTTTCGAAATGACAGTAAAAAGTTTTTCCAACAATAATAAAAATGTTTGCGCAATCGAATAATAATAAATGCTGCATTGAGGTCCTCGGGTCCTACTACTGCCGACTCGAACTGGCTCACGAGTCCCCGCCCTCGATCCCGACATCATCAGCACCTACAAAAATCAAGTCTAGTGAGTCTAAAGACTCAGCATGCATATATCGTAGATAACAAGTAATAATAATAAAATCTCATGCGAAGTGGAAATATCATGTCATGAGGCATCAAGTGAAAATAACTGATCATGAGTAATTATAATATGTGCATAACTGAACTGAAAATCATAAGTGAAAATGTTTTCTCCTTGGAGCCCTGTAATGAAATAGCATGTAATAATTTTCTGGTGAGATTATGGTCTACGCAAGTGGCCCCTGAACTGAACTGAACTGACCGGTAACTGGCGACCGGACAGGTAACTGGCAACCAGGTTTAGTAATTTTTTTGTCTGATCAGACTAATGCCACAGTATAATGGGTGAAACTGAACTGACCGGTAACTGGCAACCGGACCGGTAACTGGCGACCGGATTTAGTAATGCTCCCATGACCGGTAACTGGCGACCGGGTGAAGTAATAATCCCATGATAGTAAACTTGCCACAAGCAATATTGCATAAATCTCAAAATGAATATTTTCTATGCACGTAATATAATTAACCAACATAATTAAATATGAACAATTTCGATCTTCTTGCATTAAAATCATGTACTTGCGATATTTAAAAATACCTATATGGTTTGATTGAAGAGTGAAAGAAGATATAAACATGCCTTGGTTTGTTTTGAAAGAAAACAAACAAAACGAGGACGCGGCGTGGCGGAGACGAAGTGCTCTTCACTTTCTTACTTTTTCTCTCTTAATTCCTTTAAACCAAGCATGCACCATAATTATTATAATAGCGTAAAAATCATAAACGTGATGCATGAACATTTCAAATATGGTAAAATGTGCTCAGGGCGCTGCCTTGACCAAAATCTCACCCGGGTGCAAAATGACCATTTTGCCCCTGGAAACCCAAAATTTACCATTTTGCCCCTAGAAGTAAAATTTCACTTCTTTGACATTTTGTTAATTTCATTGACTCTAACACGTCCCAAATAATTATTTAAGCTTACAAGAACTTTCCCATATTTTTATTTGGCTTAAATCAATGACTTTTAAATTAATCTTTAAATATAACCTATTAATGCGTTTTAATCCTGAATTAAACCAAATCTTAGCATAAAATTTCCAATTTAAAAACTTAGACTTCTAATAATTATTTGAGCTTAAATATAATTTTCTATAATTTTATAAAGCTTAAATCTAGGCGTTTCAATTAATCCTTTAATTAACGTTTCGTACGGCGATTAAATCCCGGATAAATTCAAAACTCCTTATTTTTATCCGAAACTTACCAAACTCCTAAAAATGTCCCAAAACATATTTAAAAGTATTTCTTAGACGTAAACTCGAGCCCATATCATAACTTAACCGAATTGTTTTAAAACTTGTACCGGTGTCCCGGTTTTAACCCGAATCGATTCGAAACTTAACCGAATTTTCCTAAACATTTTACCATATCTTACAAACACTTAAAATTCATAAAACAATATAACCAATCCCCTTAACCCATGGCTGAAAATTCCAGAAAAAAATAGCATAACTCTCGGCCTCTCCAATTTCCCTCCCTTGTGCAATACCTTCCCTAAAACTCACTCCACTAACCACACCCAACGTACCAGCCATGAACCGACCTCTCCTTGACCACCTAGGGACTCTACTTGACACACTAGACACACGGCTTTAGCTCCATGCAAGCTGCACAAGACCAACGATCGCTAGACACCAAGGAGTTCCTATCGCGTCAACCTTTCAAAACATGGCTTTATCGTTCGATCCGGCAACTCCAGCGTAGTTCGAGCTATCCCAGCCCCATCTCAGACCTCCCCAGGGTCTGATCCTGTGCTGGATCAAGCCCTCGCACAGCTGGTGTAACAGGAGCTTGGATCGAACCACACACCTCACAACCGCTTATATTAATTAATAAAAATGAATCATGTAATTAAAATAATTTTTCTTAAAAATTTCTGGTCTCCGATCCTCGTTCGAGCGCGAAATGAAACTTAAAAATCTTTAATGCATGAACCTTTAACATTTCATGAGTTAAATTCTAAAATGCATGAATTATGCATAAAATGCATAAAAATAATTAAACATAAATTAATGAAGTAAACACGCATTTAATGCTTTAAAAACAATTAAGTAAAATACCAAAGAAGTTTAATAACTTGCATGCATGCCAATTTTTTTTTAAAAAATACATTTACTAACATGCTAAATTACCACTTCTTAAATAAGTGTTTATTAACTTATCTCAATACTCCATCTCCAGTCCGGCCTCACTTATTTAACTGAAAAGCTAACAATTAAACTATTGCGTAAAATAAATAAATTTAAAGAAAAGAATTTAAATACTCATAAAATAAAATCATTTTAAATTTTAAATACTAGAATTATGCATGACTTATACGCAGTCCAATTTACGGGTTCTACAATCCTCCCCCATTAAAAGAAATTTCGTCCTCGAAATTAAAACTCACCAATAATTCGGGATACCGACTCCTCATCTCTGGCTCAGACTCCCACGTAGCTTCCTCCTCGGAATGGTTAAGCCATTTGACTTTGACTCGTTGTACCATTTTGTTCCGAAGCTTCTTTTCCTGTCTGTCTAAGATCTGCACTGGTCTCTCCTCATAAGACAGGTTTGGAGTAAGCTGCAACGGCTCAAAGTTCAGGACATGCGAAGGATTTGCCATATACTTCCTCAGCATAGAGACGTGGAACACATTGTGTACTCCGGCCAAATTCAGCGGAAGAGCAACACGATAGGCTAGCGTCCCAAACCTGTCGAGGATCTCAAATGGTCCAATGAATCTCGGACTGAGCTTTCCTTTCTTCCCAAATCGCATGACACCCTTCATAGGTGCCACCTTCACAAAAACATGATCGCCCACTGCAAACTCTAAATCTCTCCTCCGCTGGTCCGCATAACTCTTCTGTCGACTCTGAGCGGTCCTCATCCTATCACGGATCCGGGCTACTACATCGATAGTCTACTGAATAATATCTGGACCCAACTCTGCTCTCTCTCCAACTTCATCCCAATGAACAGGAGATCCGCACTTGCGACCATACAATGCTTCATACGGAGCCATTCCTATGGACGACTGAAAGCTGTTGTTATAGGTGAACTCAACCAATGGAAAGTTCGACTCCCAACTCCCTGAGAAATCAATCACACAAGCACGGAGAAGATCCTCCAAAATCTGAATGACTCGCTCTGACTGCCCATCTGTCTGCGGATGGAAAGCTGTGCTAAACAGCAACTTCATCCCCATAGTCGAATGCAAACTCTTCCAAAATGAGGAAGTAAATCTGGGATCTCTGTCAGATACGATAGAAACTGGAATACCATGGAGTCGGACAATCTCTCGGATATACAACTCTGCATACTGAACCATGGTGAAAGTCGTCTTAATAGGCAAGAAGTGCGCTGATTTGGTAAGACGATCTACAATCACCCTGATAGCATTCGATCCTCTGGCTGACTTCGGCAATCCGGTCACAAAATCCATGGTAACGTTCTCCCACTTTAACTCGGGAATAGGTAGAGGCTTGAGCAAACCTGCTGGTCTCTGATGCTCGGCCTTCACTAACTGGCAAGTCAGACACTCGGATACAAACTGTCTGATGTCTTTCTTCATCCCCGGCCACCAATACAACAACTGTAGATCTTTGTACATCTTCGTACTCCCAGGGTGAATGGAGTACGACGACATATGGGCTTCTGATAAGATATTTGCTCGGATAGAATCACTGCTAGGGACCCATATCCTGTCCTGGTAACTGACAATACCATTGCTGACTGAATACAAGACACTGCCCTTGGCCTCATCTCTCTGCTTCCACTTGGCCAACTGCTCATCTGCTGACTGACCAATGCGAATACGGTCCAGAAGGGAAGACTTAATGGTCAAGGTAGATAGACAGGGAACTCTACTTCGAGGATAAATCTCAAGATCAAACCTCTGCATCTCAAACTGAAGATGTTTCGAAACTGTTAAATGGGCCATCGCTGCAACTTTCCTGTTCAATGCATCCGCAACTACATTAGCTTTACCCGGGTGGTAGCTAATGTCAAAATCATAGTCCTTCACAAGCTCCAACCAACGCCTCTGACGCATATTCAGCTCCTTCTGCGTAAAGAAATACTTGAGGCTCTTGTGGTCGGTAAAGATCTGGCACTTCTCTCCATACAGATAGTGCCTCCAAATCTTCAAGGCAAAAACTACTGCGGCCAACTCTAGATCATGGGTAGGGTAGTTGTTCTCATGTGTTTTCAACTGTCTAGAAGCATAAGCTATCACCTTCCCATGCTGCATCAATACGACGCCAAGGCCGAGCTTCGAAGCATCAGTATACAGAACAAACTCACAGGACCCTGACGGCACGGCCAAAACTGGTGCTAAGATAAGAGCTTGCTTCTAAGTATCGAAGATATTCTGACACTCCTCGCTCCAGACAAATTTCACATTCTTCTTTTTCAGTGCTGTGAGTGGAACTGCAATCGAGGAGAATCCCTTAATGAACTTCCGATAATATCCTGCTAGTCCAAGAAAACTGCGGATCTCTGATGCATTCTGCGGCACAACCCAATCTCTGATTGCTGCAACTTTTGCTGGGTCTACCTCAATGCCACTGCTGGAAACAATGTGGCCTAAGAACGCCACTTTCTCTAACCAGAATTCGCATTTACTGAACTTTGCGAATAATTTGTGCTTCTGCAATGTCTGCAACACTGTGGTCAGATGCCTGATGTGATCCTCCCGATTCTTGGAGTAGACGAGAATGTCGTCTATGAACACTATCACAAACTGATCGAGGTACGGCTGAAATACGCGATTCATGAGATCCATGAAGATCGCTGGAGCATTCGTCAAACCGAACGGCATCACAAGAAACTCGTAGTGACCATAACGAGTCCTGAAAACTTTCTTCGAAACATCGGCGTCTCTCACCCTCAACTGGTGATAACCTGAACGCAGATCAATCTTAGAGAAAATCGAAGCTCCCTGCAACTGGTCAAACAGATCCTCAATCCTCGGAAGTGGGTATTTATTCTTCACTGTAACCCTGTTCAACTCCCGGTACTCAATACAAAGTCTCATAGAGCCATCCTTCTTCTTCACAAATAAGACTGGTGCGCCCCATGGTGAAAAACTCGGGCGAATGAACTCCTTGTCAACAAGTTCCTGAATCTGCTTCTTAAGCTCTGCCATCTCTGTCGGTGCAAGTCGGTACGGTGCTTTTGAGATCGGAGCCGTACCTGGCATAAGCTCGATAGAAAACTCCACCTCTCTCTCGGGTGACATACCAGAGACATCCTCAGGAAAAACGTCTAGGAAATCTCTAACAATCGGAACATCTGAAGCTGACTGATTGGGTGCCTCGGGGACAGATATGAAAGTTGCTAAAAATACCCGACACCCTCTATGCATGAGCTTCCTAGCCTGGACATAAGGAATAATGCGCGGTAAAGGAAAGTACCTGTCCGGCTCAAATAAGAACTGCGTCATTCTAGGCGGTCGGACTAGAATAGATCTCTGCTGAAAGTCGATCAAAACTCTTTTCCCCAATAGCCAGTCCATCCCCAGAATGATGTCAAACTCTGGCATCGGCAATAAGATAAGATCCGCATAAACAAGATTTCCATGCAACTCAAGGTCTATGTCTCGGATCACATTGGTGGTTGTGATCTCCTCTCCGGAAGGCAATGATACCGAATAGGATACATCTAGCCCGATGGTCTTAACTTTGAGAAAATTCGCAAAGACCTCTGAAATAAATGAATGGGTAGCCCCTGAATCTATCAGGGCTTTGGTAGCTGAGCCTGTATGAAAATTCTTCCTGAAAGTTCGGAACACTAAGTTGAATCCAATAATCACAAAAGCTAAGCTTATAGGCATGCAAAGGTCAGAGTTCTTCGATCCTAATCCCGGAAATAATACTGAGTAGAGCATGCAATCCTATCGCAATTCCTAAGTTCAAAATCTTAATCCCGGTTCCCAAAACATTGGAATGCAAATATAAACTTAAAGCTGTAAGGTACCTGTCAACAACATGGTATCGGGGTTCGTCTCCGCAGCATGAAGAGCAAAAACTCTAGCTTGGGTAGGCAGGTTCCTCCGGGGGCACTGCTGCAGCGCGTGGTCTGTGCTGCCACACTTATAACATTTCCCTGAGCCGTACATGCATGCTCCAGGATGACGGCGTGAGCACTTGGGACAGACTGGGTGCTCAAATGGCCTCGGGACTGCGCGTCCCTGCTGCTGCTGCTGAGGTCCTCCTCTGATTCTGGGCGAGCCGTGAAAAGGCCTCTTATGCTGATGCTGATGCTGATGCTGATGCTGATGCTGATGCTGATGAGGAGGGCGGGGTGGTACCTGGACTGGGCGCTTGCCCGGGAGGTCTCTCTCGATATCACGTTGATCCTACTCTGCGGCTAGAGCTTTGGAGACAGCGACCTCGTAAGAAGTAGGGTCAGAAACCCTAACATCAAGGCGCAAGATCGGCCGTAGACCCACCAAGAAATGCATCAACTTGGCTTTAGCATCATTCGCGATTAGGGGCACAAAATGACAACCCCTCTCAAACTTACGGACGAACTCTGTAACAGTCATCTCTCCCTGCCTCAGGCTCATGAATTCAGTATTCAACCTGGTGCGCACTTCCTCAGTAAAATATTTGGAGTAGAATACCTCCGTGAAGCATGCCCAAGTCAGTGTAGCCAAGTTAAGGGCTACTGAAGCTCCTTCCCACCATAAGCGGGCATCTCCTCCGAATAGATAAGAGGCACAACGAACTCGATATGAATCACCAAGCTCCATAAACTCGAAGATAACCTCTAGAGACTTGATCCAGCCCTCGGCAATCATGGGGTCCGACATCCCTGAAAACTCCTTCGGACGCATCTTCATAAATCTCTCATATACAGCCTCGGGCCCTGTCGGCCTGGTCGCCACAGCATGGTTCCCCGCAAACTGTGCGAAGAACTGAGTCATCCCAGCTAGCATCTGGGCACTCATGTCAGGTGGAGGGGGTGGTGGAGGTGGTAGGTCTCTCTCCTGCCTCTGCTCCTCCCTGTCCTCTTGGCGAGGCTCGTCATTTCTAGTGCGCAGGAGGATACGTCTTGGGGGCATACTATTCCATACATAACCCATACGTAACTAACATGCATAATTCCATCATTAATTTAAATTTAAATACTGAGCAATAAAAATCTGGGCGCAACATTTCTCATGAAATCATGCTGTTGAAAATAATTCATGCATTAAATAAAATGCGTAAACGTAAAACTTACAGACCGAAGACGTGACTTAGTGAGTTTGCCGAGATTAGTAGTAGTACGACCCTATACAGAACCATTGCTCTGATACCAGCTGTAAAGACCTAAAAATCCTTACTTGGAAATTTGCGGAAAATTTAAAATTTTTCTTTTTAAATAATTAAAATTGCCTCATTCATAAATGAACTGATAAATAAAGTTTGATGTTCAAAGTGGCAGCGGAAGAAATTAACATTTTCGAAATGACAGTAAAAAGTTTTTCCAACAATAATAAAAATGTTTGCGCAATCGAATAATAATAAATGCTGCACTCAGGTCCTCGGGTCCTACTACTGCCGACTCGAACTGGCTCACGAGTCCCTGCCCTCGATCCCGACATCATCAACACCTACAACAATCAAGTCTAGTGAGTCTAAAGACTCAGCATGCATATATCGTAGATAACAAGTAATAATAATAAAATCTCATGCGAAGTGGAAATATCATGTCACGAGGCATCAAGTGAAAATAACTGATCATGAGTAATTATAATACGTGCATAACTGAATAGAAAATCATAAGTGAAAATGTTTACTCCTTGGAGCCCTATAATGAAATAACATGTAATAATTTTCTGGTGAGATTATGGTCTACGCAAGTGGCCCCTGAACTGAACTGAACTGACCGGTAACGGGCGACCGGACCGGTAACTGGCGACCGGGTTTAGTAATTTTTTTGTCTGATTAGACTAATGCCACAGTATACTGGGTGAAACTGAACTGACCGATAACTGGCGACCGGGTGAAGTAATAATCCCATGATAGTAAAGTGGCCACAAACAATATCGCATAAATCTCAAAATGAATATTTTTTATGCACGTAATATAATTAACCAACATAATTAAATATGAACAATTTCGATCTTCTTGCATTAAAATCATGTACTTGCGATATTTAAAAATACCTATATGGCTTGATTGAAGAGTGAAAGAAGATATAAACATGCCTTGGTTTGTTTTGAAAGAAAACAAACAAAACGACGACGCGGCGTGGCGGAGACGGAGTGCTCTTCACTTTCTTACTTTTTCTCTCTTAATTCATTTAAACCAAGCATGCACCATAATTATTATAATAGCGTAAAAATCGTAAACGTGATGCATGAACATTTAAAATATGATAAAATGTGCTCAGGGCGCTGCCTTGACCAAAATCTCACCTCGGGTGCAAAATGACCATTTTGCCCCTGGAAACCCAAAAATTACAATTTTGCCCCTAGAAGTAAAATTTCACTTCTTTGACATTTTCTTAATTTCATTGACTCTATCACGTCCCAAATAATTATTTAAGCTTACAAGAACTTTCCCATATTTTTATTTGGCTTAAATCTATGACTTTTAAATTAATCATTAAATATAACCTATGAATGCGTTTTAATCCCGAATTAAACCAAACCTTAGCATAAAATTCCCAATTTAAAAACTTAGACTTCTAATAATTATTTGAGCTTAAATATAATTTTTCATAATTTTATTAAGCTTAAATCTAGGCGTTTCAATTAATCCTTTAATTAACGTTTCGTACGGCGATTAAATCCCGGATAAATTCAAAACTCCTTATTTTTATCCAAAACTTACCAAACTCCTAAAAATGTCCCAAAACATATTTAAAAGTGTTTCTTAGACGTAAACTCGAGCTCATATCATAACTTAACCGAATTGTTTTAAAACTTGTACCAGTGTCCCGGTTTTAACCCGAATCGATTCGAAACTTAACCGAATTTTCCAAAACTTTTTACCATATCTTACAAACACTTAAAATTCATAAAACAATATAACCAATCCCCTTAACCCATGGCTGAAAATTCCAGAAAAAAATAGCATAACTCTCGGCCTCTCCAATTTCCCTCCCTTGTGCAATACCTTCCCTAAAACTCACTCCACTAACCACACCCAACGTACCAGCCATGAACCGACCTCTCCTTGACCACCTAGGGACTCTACTTGACACACTAGACACACGGCTTTAGCTCCATGCAAGCTGCACAAGACCAACGATCGCTAGACACCAAGGAGTTCCTATCGCGTCAACCTTTCAAAACATGGATTGATCGTTTGATCCGGCAACTCCAGCGTAGTTCGAGCTATCCCAGCCCCATCTCAGACCTCCCCAGGGTCTGATCCTGTGCTGGATCAAGCCCTCGCACAGCTGGCGTAACAAGAGCTTGGATCGAACCACACACCTCACAACCGATCGGCCCTCACCCTTAATCATCAAAACCCAAACAAGCTGCTCACACCAGGACCTAAACCTCTACAACCATGGACTGTACAGGCCCTTGACAACCTTATACAGCAGCCCCTTGCACCACACATCAGCAAGATTATGAGTAGCAACCGAAAAATGCAAGCATTCAAAGAAAAACCGAAAAATCATGCATGTACAAGGCTGGATCTATAAACTTTCATGCATTTTCATAAAGATCAGTATACTATCAGCGTGTATGAAGAGAAAAAGAAAGTACGTGCGTGACTTAGATGTTTGGAGAGCAAAACCGATGTGAAGGATTCAAGATGAAGTTTTCTTTGCAAGGACAAGTGTAGAACCGAGACACCCATATCTATTTAATAAAGGGAAAAAGAAACAATGATAGTTGGCTTGAAAAGGAAGTGTGCCGGTTGTTGAATTGTAAATTAAAAGGTGTAGGGTTATTTAATTATTAATGTATATTAACAATTAGATTAATTATTTTTTATTTTAAATTAAAAGAGTTTAAGCCCAATAATCTTAAAAAAAGGTCCATTAAATCCAAACACACTCCCGAAAAATATTTCGTTTTGAAAAGTTTTCGAAAATATTAGCCGAACCTTCAAAAAGTCCCTCGATTCGATAAAATTTACGTACCGTTAAAAATTAAAATTATGCGGGTAAAAATACCCAATAAATCCTAATCTTAGAAAAATACATTTAAAACATCTTATATTAATTAATAAAAATGAATCATTTAATTAAAATAATTTTTCTTAAAATTTTCTGGTCTCCGATCCTCGTTCGAGCGCGAAATGAAACTTAAAAATCTTTAATGAATGAACCTTTAAAATTTCATGAATCAAATTCTAAAATACATGAATTATGGATAAAATGCATAAAAATAATTAAACATAAATTAATGAAGTAAACACGCATTTAATGCTTTAAAAACAATTAAGTAAAATACCAAAGAAGTTTAATAACTTGCATGCATGCCAATTTTTTTTAAAAAAAAATATTTACTAACATGCTAAATTACCACTTCTTAAATAAGTTTTTATTAACTTATCTCAATACTCCATCTCCAGTCCGGCCTCACTTATTTAACTGAAAAGATAACAATTAAACTACTGCGTAAAATAAATAAATTTAAAGAAAAGAATTTAAATACTCATAAAATAAAATCATTTTAAATACTAGAATTATGCATGGCTTATACGCAGTCCAATTTACGGGTTCTACACTGACCATCGGTCTCTGGATGATAGGCAGTACTCAGATTCAATGTCGTTCCCAACGCTTTTTGAAAACTTCCCCAGAACCTTGAGGTAAAGCGTGGATCTCTGTCACTGACTATACTTGTTGGCACACCATGATATTTAAGAATCTCTTGGATGTATAGTCTTGCCATGCGATCGAAACTATATTCCCGACTATACGGAATGAAATGTGCTGACTTAGTCAGTCGGTCAACAACAACCCAAATTGCATCCCAATTCTTAGAAGACAGCGGCAAGTGGGTCACAAAATCCATCGTTACATGCTCCCACTTCCACTCAGGGATAGGAAGATTCTGACGTAATCCTCCTGGTTGTCGATGTTCAGCTTTCACTTGCTGACAAACCAAACACTTGGCTAGAAACTGATAAACACTTTTCTTCCTACCTTTCCACCAAAACTTGGTCTTCAAATCCTTATACATTTTCATGCTTCCAGGGTGGATACTCAACTTACTCCTATGAGCTTGAGATAAAATCTTGTCTCTCAATTTAGAATCTTCTGGAACTACGATTCTTCCTGACAAACACAAGGTTCCATCTGTTTGGAACGCAAAGCCAGTTGTGTTGTCTCCGTTAGCTAACCTTGCTAAATTTTTCACTTTCGGATCAGAAAACTGAGCTTATCTGATTTTGGCATACAACATTGGTTCAGATAAAATGCTCGTTACTCGAATGTGTTCCATTCCTTTCTTATGACGGAAGTGAAATCCCAGAGAACAACAATCTTGGATTACACTTGATATGAAACTTGTCTGAAGTGCAGATAATCTCACCTTGCGACTAAGAGCGTCAAATGTAAGATTCGCTGATCCTGGATGATACTTGATTTCGCAATCATAATCCTTTAACAAATCCATCCATCTTCTTTGGCGCATATTCAACTCTGCTTGAGTGAAGATATACTTCAAACTCTTGTGATCTGTAAATATCTCAAATCTCTCTCCGTAGAGATAATGTCGCCAAATTTTCAAAGCAAACACAATCGATGCCAATTCCAGATCATGAACTGGATAATTCTCTTCATGCTTCTTCAAGTTTCTGGATGCATATGCAATCACATGACCTTTCTGGGTTAAAACACACCCAAGTCCTTGAAGTGATGCATCAGTCAGTGTAAACAATATACCCTCCTGATCCAGATGGCAGAGCTAAAACTGGTGCAGTTGTCAAACGTTGACGCAGTTCATTGAAACTATTTTCACAATCATGTGTCCATTCGAACTGCACATTCTTACACGTCAGTTGTGTCAATGGTTTGGAAATCTGAGAAAATCCTGAGATGAATCTCCGGTAATAACCTGCCAAACCTAGAAAACTTCTTACCTCTTCAGCTGATTCCGGTCGTGCCCAACTCAACACTGCTTCGATCTTGCTAGGATCCACTGATATCCCATCTTTGGATATAACATGTCCCAAGAAGACAACTCTGTCGAGCCAAAACTTGCACTTGTTCAACTTAGGATACAGCTGGTGATTCCTTAAGGTTAACAACACAATCCTTAAATGTTGTGCATGCTCTTTAAGACTACGAGAGTATACCAGTATGTCATCAATAAAGACAATGAAAAACTTGTCAAGGTACTCCTGAAATACTTGATTCATCAAATCCATAAATACTGCTGGAGCATTCGTCAAACCAAACAGCATCACTAAAAACTCGTAACGCCCATACCTTGTTCGAAATGCAGTCTTAGGGATATCACGTTGATGAACTCGAAGTTGATGATATCCAGACCGTAAATCAATCTTCGAGTACACTGAAGTCCCTTGCAGTTGATCAAACAAATCATCAATCCGTGGTAACGGATATTTATTCTTGATTGTTACTCGGTTCAACTGTCGATAATCTATGCAAAGTCGCATAGACCCATCCTTCTTTTTAACGAACAACACTGGTGCTCCCCAAGAAGACACACTGGGTCTAATGTACCTTTGTCAAGAAGATCTTGTAACTGTTGTTTCAACTCTTTCATCTCTGTTGGTGACAATCTATAAGGCGCTCTCGAGATAGGTGCGGTTCCTGGTACCAACTCTATCTCCGCTTCCACTTCCCTCTCCGGAGGAAATCCAGGAATTTCATCGGGGAAAACATCAGGAAATTCATTGACAACTGGAATGTTCTTCACGTCGATTGCATCCTTCGATACGTCAACAGCATAAACGAGATATCCTTCTCCTCCTTTTGCTAAAGCCTGCTGTGCCTTTACAGCATACACTACTGGCATTGGAGGTCGAGATCCCTCACCGAAGAAGAACCAATTCTCATCTCCTTCTGGACGAAACTGAACGAGACGTTGATAACAATCTACAGTCTCTCTATACTTAGTCA
Organism: Primulina tabacum; assembly: GCF_025594145.1. Taxonomy (NCBI): domain Eukaryota; kingdom Viridiplantae; phylum Streptophyta; class Magnoliopsida; order Lamiales; family Gesneriaceae; genus Primulina; species Primulina tabacum. The sequence continues at coordinate 14,126,935 of NC_134565.1, read as the reverse complement.
ATAGGTTGATTCCCATAATACATTCAAAATCTTCCACAGCCAATATCATCAAATTGGCAGACAAGTAATTTCCTTCAAACTCTAACAAACAGTCTACTACAAGTCGCTTAGCTAAAACCTCTTGTCCCATCGGTGTAGACACCAACAACAAAACATCTAATGACACGTAGGGTAGTTTATGCTTCTTAACAAACATTGATGCTATGAATGAATGCGATGCCCCAGTGTCAATTAATACATATGCAGGAATACTACATAAAAGAAAATTACCTGCAATGACTCTCTCGTTTTGCTCTTCAGCTTGTTCTTCGTTTAGGGCAAACACTTGCCCTTGAACTCGTGGGCGTTGCTAGGATCCTTGTGACATTCCTCGACGACGAGAACCTTGAGCAGGAAAACCTTTCTGTTGCACAGTGGCATCAGACTGTTTTCCACTGTGAGACCCTGTCATAGAACCTCCGTGAAACGTCTGCCCTTTTTATTTCTTTAAAAGTACTAGGATTTTTTTTTTGTCTAAGATTTTCGAAACTCACAAAAATATTTTTATAAAATATTTTCCCCTTTTTGAAATAAACGTCAACCAACTAGTATAAAAAAATCAAGTGAAATAGTTGTAAAACAAAATTCGTCTACTTTTTACCCAAACCTAAAAAGCAATAATTTGAAAAGTAAAACTCACACTAAACCTCTCAAAAATCTCTCAAAAGCATAAGTAAATAGTCTAAAAATCTTTAATTTAAAATCATGAATCATAAAACGTAATGCGGAAAATAGTAGAGCTGGTCCCCGGGTTGTGTGTACCGACAGCCCAGTAGAATCATCCGTGAAGACCTTCATCATACCCACCTGCATCCATCACACCTAGTGAGTCTAAAGACTCAACACGCCATCATCTTTATATCAAATAATATATATAAAACCACATTCAACAGTGAAAATACTTGTAATTTAAAATAAATTTTCATGACATGCAAACATAAATCTTAGCATTTTCCTTAACATTACATAAAATACTTTATCATGATCATAACTATTTTCTTTTTTTCCTTTGTTGAATTCATATCGTTAATTGTGACTTTCCTCAACATGACATGACATGAAAATCAATGGATCCAACTACATGAAACCGCAGTACTGGGCGGCGGGGACATCAGCGACACTCTCACCGGTCAACTGAGCCTTGCCCTATCATGATCGAATAGAAATACGATTGTCGGGGCTCCCTCTGGGACCTTCTCCCATAAAAGGGCTCCCTCCGGGGCTTTCTCCCCTCACGATATTCCCATTCTTCCTCAAACCTCATAACCTCATAGTCGCAATAATGGAGACACGATCGTCGGGCTCCCACTGGGACCAAAACCCTCACGACATCGCCATCATTAACGAATTAGTCACAATCACTTCACTTCCTTCAACATTTTTCATTCACATCACTTTATAAAAATCATGAATAACATAACATTTTTCATTTTTGAAACCAAGCATGCAACATGTATTTTAAAAGTCTTCCTTAAATCATAAAAAGTCCTTAAACACTTAAAAATCATATTTTAATCATGAACAATTCATAAACATTTAAAAACAATCATATTTCATTAAAAAACAGCATTTAGGGCACTGCCATGACCTTTACAAATTTCTAGGTGTAAAAAGACCGTTTTACCCCTAGACTCAACATTTTACGATTTCGACTTTTTTTTTTCGTGATTTCATGACTCTAACATGCCCAAATAATTATTTAAGCCTAAATTAATTTTCCCATATTTTTATTTGGCTTAAAACTTAGCCTTTTCCATTTATCTTTAATTGATTGTTTTGACGGTGTTTTAATCCCAAAAAATTCAAAACTTTAATATAAAACTCCTAAATTCTAAATTTAGTCTTTTTATATTATTTTAGCCCTTATGGACCTTGACTCGACCCCCGTGAGCCGTTTCCAATTTTTTCTTTACTTAAAAACCCTATTTGACACCTAAACTTCGACCCTAAGCCAACTTCCGATTTTCACGAGTTACCCCCGAGCCATGTCGAGCCAAAACATGCCCAACATCCCAAAGTACCCTACTGGACCCTATGTTTTCCAGGACATCACCCCATACCATGAAAACGAAGGTCCCCAATACACCCTTATGCTAGCCGAGAGTTTCCATGTGCTTGGACTCTATATTTTGGTGTCTAGACCCTAAGCCGACGCCTAGCCCCTGAACCAACATGTTGTGCACCTCCTTAGGACCCTAGTGAACCACCCTTACCCAGCTCGTGCCCCCGAAACGAGCCCCTGAACCCCTGCAGCCGCGCGAAGACAGCCACAGCTGTGGGCTGTTTTTCTCGGGTAGAGTCCTAGCTCGGATAGGACTCTTTCCCAGCCCTTAGCGTGAATCCTAGCTTGGCTAGGACTCTCCCCCTGACCCCTGATGTGTCCTAGCCGTGCCCTGGCCCAAGCCAAGACCAAGCCCGACCCCTTTTCCTGGAACCCGAACACCCTAAACGCCCCTTGACAGCAGTTCATACGTCTTCTGCTGTTTCTTCGATTCTGCCAAAAGTTGAGGGTGTGTGTGTGACTCTATTACACATAATAACTTAGTTTGATTATCTCTTAATGTCATGGCAGCCCCTTAGTAAAAAAACGTGAGTCATAGCATCAACCATGTTAGCATAAAAATCATGCATATGAACAAAACGAGAGAAACAAAGTTTCTATGCTTCATGCTTCATACAAACCAACTTTAAAAATATATATATGACATGATGGATGAGAAAAGAAAGATTTAGGCGTGCCTTTGCGTATAATACGATCGAATAATCGTTGACGACGAAGAACATGAGACGACTATGGCTTTTTCTTGCTTGCCTTTCGAAAAATCTCTTTCCAAGTGAGGTATGTGCTGCCGTGAGTATATGAGGGAGGTGGAGAGTGTTTTCAGAAAACAAAATAGGGTTGCCAATGGTTTTGTTTCTAGAATAGGTTTTTGTGATTTATTTAATACATTAAATAATAATTGATCACTAACTAGACCTTAGGCCTAATAAGCCATTAAATTAGGCCCATTAGTCTATTTATGATTTAAATAAAATAATAACAAAATTTTTCTTTAATTAAATATGTGAATTTGTTAGCCGGGTTGCCAAAAAGCTCATATTTTAGTTGAAAAACCAACACCGATAAAATTTACGTCCCGGCGTGTAAAATCACCTCAAAACCCTTTATTTTCAAAAATACTAAAAAACATCGACCATATTTTTAAATAATTAAAAATAATCATTTAATAAAAACATTTTACGCTTTTCAACCCTCGGTCCCCGTTCCTCGATCGTCACTAGAATATTCCTTGAAAATACCATTTTATGCATGGTGACAATAAAATCTCATTTACATATAAATAAGTATGTCACATAATTAATTAGCAATTAAAATCAATTATTACTTATTTTTCATTATTTCCTAGATTCGCATGCAGTTGGATTACGTCGTCTTAATTTTGGACCTTACAATTTCTCCCCCCCTTAAATAAATTTCGTCCTCGAAATTAGAACTTACCGAATAGATCTGGATAGCGAATCTTCAAGTCTATCTCGGTTTCCCAAGTAGCTTCCTCTTCCGAATGATTCACCCACTTGACCTTGACCATTGGAATGACTGTTACGCAATCGTCTTTCTTGTCTTGCCAAATCTGGACAGGTCTTTCCTCTTAAGTCATATTTGGAGTTAGTTGAAGAGGCTCATAATTAAGCACATGTGACGGGTTCGAGATGTACTTCCGCAGCATCGAAATGTGGAACACATTGTGATTTTCTGCAAGCGCTGGTGCTAGTGTCCCAATCCTTTCCAAAATCTCGAACGGACCTATAAATCTTGGACTAAGCTTGCCTTTCTTGCCAAAGCGCATAACACCCTTCATGAGTGCTATCTTCACAAACACATGGTCGCCTACTGCAAACTCCAAGTCCCTTCGTCTTTTATCTGCATAACTCTTTTTTTTTGGTTTTGTGCAGTCTTCATTCTATCACGAATTTTAACTACAAGCTCAGCTGTCTCTTCAATCACATCTGGACCAATATTTCTTCTTTCCCCAACCTCGTCCCAATGAATAGGAGATCTACATTTTCTTCCATAGAGTGCCTCAAACGGAGCCAACCCGATTGATGATTGATAGCTGTTATTGTAGGTGAACTCCACTAGAGGTAATTTTGGTTCCCAACTGCCTTGGAAATCAATAACACATGCTCGCAGTAGATCTTCCAAAATCTATATAACCCTTTATAACTGACCATCGATTTGATGGTGGAATGCTGTACTGAACAATAATTTGGTTCCTGTCGCTGCATGCAGACTCTTCCAAAAGGAAGATGAGAATCTCGGATCTCTGTCAGAAATAATAGACACTGGAATCCCATGTAGACGAACTATCTCCCGAATTTATAACTCTGCATACTGAATCATGGTGAATGTCGTCTTAATAGGTAGAAAATGCGCTGATTTCGTAAGACGATCAACTATCACCCAAATGGCATTTGATCCCTTGACGGTTTTTGGTAATCGCACTACAAAGTCCATAATGATGTTCTCCCATTTCCACTCGGGAATAGGGAGTGGTTTTAATTTTCCTGCTGGTCTTTGATGCTCTGCTTTGACTTGTTGAGAAGTCAAACACTCGGATACATATCTCAGAATGTCCCTCTTCATGCCTGGCCACCAATATAACAACTGTAGATCTCTATACATTTTTGTGCTGCCCGGATGAATGAAATATGGTGTGTCATGGGCTTCCTTCATAATAAGATCTCTCAAGGAATCGTTACTCGGAACCCATAGACTGTCTTGGTAACGGACTAAGCCATCCACTACTGAATATAAATTCCAGCCCTTGTCTTTATCTCTTGCTCTCCACTTTTGCAATTGCTCATCAGTAGACTGCCCATCACGAATTCTGTCTCTCAAAGTCGACTGCACTGATAATGTGGCAAGATTAGGGGCCTTGCGCCTAGCATACACTGTAAGCTCAAACCGCTGTATCTCAGACTGCAACGGTCTTTGGAGTGATAATTGAGTGATGACTGCTGCTTTTCTACTCAATGCGTCTGCCACTACATTAGCTTTCCCCGGATGGTAGCTAATGTCACAATCATAGTCCTTTACCAATTCAAGCCACCTGCACTGTCTCATATTCAGCTCCTTTTGGGTGAAGAAGTATTTCAAACTTTTATGATCGGTGAATATATTGCACTTCTCCCCATAAAGGTAGTGTCTCCAAATTTTTAGTGCAAAGACTACTGCTGCAAGCTCAAGATCGTGAGTAGGGTAGTTCTTTTCATGAATTTTCAACTGCCTTGACGCATAGGCGATAACTCGGTCGTTTTGCATTAGAACTGCGCCCAAACCAAGTTTAGAAGCGTCGGTATAAAGAACATACTCCCCTTGCCCTGATGGCATAGATAACATTGGTGCTGATATCAAGGCTTGCTTCAACTTGTCAAAACTGTCTTGACACTCGAGTCCCCAAACAAATTTCCCATTCTTCTTAGTCAAGGCGGTCATAGGTACCGCTATAGATGAGAACCCCTGAATAAACTTTCGATAATAGCCAGCTAGTCCCAAGAAACTACGAATCTCGGTAAAGCTTTTCGGTACCGACCACTCTTTCACTGCTTCCACTTTACTTGGATCAACTTCCACTCCACTACTGGAAATGATGTGGCCTAAGAATTCCACTCTATCAAGCCAAAACTCGCACTTACTGAATTTTGCATAAAGTTTTCTGTCTTGAAGTGTGGTCCTCAAATGACGGCTATGCTCCTCTCTGCTCTTGAAATAGATCAAAATGTCATCAATGAAGACAATAATAAACTGATCCAGGTACGGCTGAAATACCCGATTCAAGAGATCCATGAAGATCGCTGGCGCATTGGTTAACTCAAATGGCATGACCATAAACTCATAGTGCCCATATCTTGTACGAAACGCTGTCTTGTGAACATCAGACTCCTTAACTTTCAATTGATGGTATCCAGATCGCAGATCAATCTTAGAAAATATCGATGCTCCTTGCAACTGATCAAACAAATCTTCAATTCTTGGCAGTGGATACTTATTTTTTATGGTAACCCGATTAAGCTCACGATAATCGATACAAAGACGCATGCTACCATCTTTCTTTTTCACAAATAATACCGGAGCGCCCCATGGAGAGTAACTAGGGCGAATGAAACCCTTGTCTAGCAATTCTTGGATTTGATCTTTTAGTTCTTTCATTTCAGCGGGTGCTAGGCGATAAGGTGGTTTAGATATAGGAACAGTGCCCGGCATAAGATGAATAGAAAATTCCACTTCACGATCGGGCGGAAGGCCAGAAACGTCCTCGGGAAAGACGCTAGGAAAATCTCTCACAACATCAACATCTTCTAACTGCTGACTGGTAGATGCATGCGTGGTAGTGACACATGCCAGGTAAGCTTGGCATCCACGCTTAATGAGCTTCGTCGCACATAGACAAGAGATAACGTGCGGCATTTGCTTGTTTCTCGCCGCCTCAAAGACAAAAGATTTACCACTAGATGGTCAAATAGATACTGATCGCTGACGAAAATCAATCGAAGCTCCATTCGTTGATAACCAATCAATCCCAAGTATAATATCAAATTCGGGCATTGGAAGCACAATAAGATCTGCCCGTACAACATCTTTGAATAAACGAAGCTCGAGATTCTTAACAATCTTAGTCGTGAGCATCTGATTGCCGGATGGAATAAAAAATTTGAAACCCAAACCCATATCTTGAGGAGTAATTTTCAGTCTTTTTATGAAGGTTTCAGATATGAAAGACTGTGTAGCTCCTGAATCTAGCAATGCATAGGTAGCTACACCTAGAATGATGATCCTCCATGCGATGAAAATTGTCATATATATCTTTTCGCGTTGAATCTTAAGGATTTACTATCATTGATTCCCAAATTTACAAGAACATTGCGCGTTGAACTTAAACATTTTTTTTGAGAAAAAAATGCACCTTAGTCCCCCAATTTTTGAGATTTACATTATTGCCCCCCCAAATTTCGAATTATTGCAATTAAGTCCTTGAATCATTTCAAAATTCTGATTTAATCCCTTAGGTTTCGTGAATTGCATTTTCGATCCTTAAGAGTTTAGAAATTGTACTTAGGTCCCTTATTTCGAATATTGCATTATGGTCCCTTTAATTTTCGAAATTGCATAATAACAGCTTCAAAAATTCGAAATTTCTTCCTAAACCCCTTAATTATGATTTCCTTTAATGTGGCCCTAAACTTTTTATTTGGAATCATTGCATCCTTCACATAAAATAAGGCACAAAATTTCAAATCGTTTTCTATGGTTTCTAAAATCTTAACCTAAATCCAACTAAGTAGAACATGCAACCTAATTTTCACTAGGTTAATTCTTGTTCCCTAATCAATTCTAATAACCAATTTAACATTTCATGCAATAATAAGCAATATAAAAATGTTAAATTACTTGGTTACCCGTGATGAGTGTAGTGTCTGCTTCTTCCTCAGCTTCCTCGGCATTCATAACATAAGCTCGGGCCGTAGTAGCTGCTTTCCTCTTTGGGCAGTCATTGTCTTTGTGTCCATCATCCTTGCAGTAGAAGCATTTAAATGATCCCCATTCACACTTGCCAAGATGAAGGCGGTTGCACTGTTTGCATAGTTGCCTCTCAGCAGGCTTTGGTGCTCCAGGATTTTGTGACTTTTGTGGCGCTGGTTTCTTGACTTGACCTTGGGGCTTTTGAGGCCCTTGAGGTATAGGAGGTCCCGTATATGGCTTCTTGTTAGGCTGATTATTATTCTGATGCTGTTGCCTCTTACGCTGTAACTCAAAGTCAATGTCCCTCAAGGATTGCTCAGCCTGATATGCAAAGGTAATTGCTGTAGCATAATCCCCAGGACGCATCATCATGACCTTATCCCGAATGGTATGTCGTAGGCCATCCATGAAATGTCTAAGCTTTTCTTCAGCATCCATGGCAATAAGGGGCACAAAATGGCAACCCCTATCAAATTTCTTCACAAATTCAGCAACAGTGGCATCTCCCTGGCGAAGAGCCATAAATTCACTCTTTATTCGGCTCCTAGCATCCGGAGTGAAATATTTCTCATAGAACTTCGTCTTGAACTGTGCCCAAGTGAGCGTGGCAAGGTCAACACCACGCTCGGCTCCTTCCAACCATAAAGAAGCGTCATCTCTAAATAGATAACTTGTACATCTCACCCGGTCCGCATCTCCCATATCAAGATAGCGAAAATGTACCTCAAGTGAACGAATCCAACCCTCTGCAGCAAAAGGATCGGTAGTGCCAGAAAATTCCTTCGGCCCTAGCCTCCGGAACTGCTCATAAACATCCTGCTGTGGCCTAGTCGCCTGCTGCTGCTGCATCTGCTGTAACTGTTGTTGTAACTGTTGCTGCTGTAACTGCTTCTGCTGTACCTGCTGCTCGAAAAGACAAGCCATCCCCTCAAGTGCACGTGTAGCAGCATCCCTTGGTGGCGGTGGTGGAGGTCCATTCCCTTGATTATTCTCTTGATGGTTAACACTGTTCTCGGCTTGGTTTTCAATAACGGGTGCACGTCTAGGAGGCATTTTATCTGAACGTTATCCAAATTCTAACGTAACCAACATGCATTTAAATCTAAGTTCTCTAATCATGACATGTCCTAACTTAATTATTAGTTTAAGCATGCATAGCAGAAATTCTCAAAAAGCTAATAAACATGTAGCATAATCATGATATTCATAACGTCATGCAGGTAATAACATACTGAATCACATAAAGCATGTAAAACATACTACTTTGAGGCTTGACGACTGATCTTCCCGGCGCTGATGGTGGCACAACCCTTTACAGGACCTTTGCTCTGATACCAACTGAAACGTCTGCCGTTTTTATTTCTTTAAAAGTACTAGGAAATATTTTTTTTGTCTAAGATTTTCGAAACTCACAAAAATATTTTCCCCTTTTTGAAATAAACGTCAACCAACTAGTATAAAAAAATCAAGTGAAATAGTCATAAAATAAAATTCGTCTACTGTTTCACCCAAACCTAAAAAGCAATAATTTGAAAAGTAAAGCCCACACTAAACCTCTCAAAAATCTCTCAAAAGCATAAGTAAATAGTCTAAAAATCTTTAATTTAAAATCATGAATCATAAAACGTAATGCGGAAAATAGTAGCGCTGGTCCTCGGGTTGTGTGTACCGACAGCCCAGTAGAATCATCCGTGAAGACCTCCATCATACCCACCTGCATCCATCACACCTAGTGAGTCTAAAGACTCAACACGCCATCATCTTTATATCATATAATATATATACAACAGCGAAAATACTTGTAAGTAAAAATAACTTTTCATGACATGCAAACATAAATCTTAGCATTTTCCTTAACATTACATAAAATACTTTATCATGATCATAACCATTTTCTTTTTTCCTTTGTTGAATTCAGATCGTTAATTGTGACTTTCCTCAACATGACATGACATGGAAATCAATGGATCCATCTACATGAAACCGCAGTACTAGGCGACGGGGACATTAGCGACACTCTCACCGGTCAACTGAGCCTTGGCCTATCATGATCAAATAGAAATACGATCGTCGGGGCTCCCTCTGGGGCCTTCTCCCATAAATGGGCTCCCTTTGGGGCCTTCTCCCCTTACGATATTCCCATTCTTCCTCAAACCTCATAACCTCATAACCTCATATTCGCAATAATGGAGACACGATCGTCGGGCTCCCACTGGGACCAACACCCTCACGACATCGCCATCATTAACGAATTAGTCACAATCACTTCACTTCCTTCAACATTTTTCATTCACATCACTTTATAAAAATCATGAATAACATAACATTTTTCATTTTTGAAACCAAGTATGCAACATGTATTTTCAATGTCTTCTTTAAATCATTAAAAGACCTTAAAGACTTAAAAATCATATTTTAATCATGAACAATTCGTAAACATTTAAAAACAATCATATTTTCGTAAAAAAAAAACAGCATTTAGGGCACTGCCATGACCTTTACAAATTTCTAGGTGTAAAAAGACCGTTTTACCCCTAGACTCGACATTTTACGATTTTGACTTATTTTTTCGTGATTTCATGACTCTAACATGTCCCAAATAATTATTTAAGCCTAAATTAATTTTCCCATAATTTTATTTGGCTTAAAACTTAGCCTTTTCCATTTATCTTTAATTGATTGTTTTGACGGTGTTTTAATCCCGAAAAATCCCAAACTTTAATATAAAATTCCTAAATTCTAAATTTAGTCTTTTTATATTATTTTAGCCCTTATGGACCATGACTCGACCCCCGTGAGCCGTTTTCCAATTTTTTCTTTAGTTAAAAACCCTATTTGAAACCTAAACTTCGACCCCGAGCCAACTTCCGATTTTCACGAGTTACCCCCGAGCCATGTCGAGCCAAAACTTGCCCAACATCCCTAAGTACCCTACTGGACCCTACGTTTGCCGGGACATCACCCCAAACCATGAAAACGAAGGTCCCCAATACACCCCTATGCTACCCGAGAGTTTCCATGTGCTTGGACTCTATGTTTTGTTGTCTAGACCCTAAGCCGACGCCTAGTGTGGGGACCCGGACGCTAATCATGTTCTTAATCCTCATTAGGAAAATTTAATCAATGATAATAAACAGGGTCTAAATTTTTTTTTAAAATACAAAGCGGAAACGTTATGTAAATTAATCTGAATTACATATTAAATACAAACATACAAATCCTGTATTGTCTACAATAATTCACTAGGTTCAACTACATATCAGTATTGACTCCTAATTTAATTCTGAGCCCGGATCTCCACGCTATCTAGTCCAGCCTCGTTCTCTTCTTGACCCTGATCCTGTCCCACCTGTTGTCATGCACACATACAAACAAGACAACAGCCGGATAACTCCGGTGAGAATTATATTCCCAGTATAAATCATGCATACATGCATTTCATATAAACAATATGAAAGCATGAAATAAACATTCATAACATATATCAAATCAGAAACGTAAATCAACACAAATTCTGAATCACACTCCGTGACTCCTAGACTTTGACTCGACGCGTCCTAATCTAGGGATCCCGATCGGAATAAGAACATACACCCACCTACACTCCCGATCGAGGTGGTGGTATGTTCTTATTCACGGACTTTGGCTCTTTCCATATCGAACACCAGTAATAAAAGAAACTCCAATTCTATCCACTCCGATATAGCCAAACGTCCGGCAGATGTTGGTATTACATATCGAACATCAGTAATAGAAGAAACTCCAATTCTATCCACTTCGATATAACCAAACATCTGATGTCTTGACCTATCCGCCACAGACTTTGGCATTTTCACCAATATCATATCCTGTGACAATGTGCAATGTGCCAGTGACGATTCCATCACTACCCGGCACTACTGTCACAAGATTACTCATGTACGACTAGACGTATCCGCCTATAACTCAGTACATAAATCAATAAATCAAAGATATCAATATCATTCAATTGCAAATAACAATGCAATAAAATAAAGCATGTGATTTTGGGAGACTCAAGTCGAATTCAACTCTAGTTGTGCAATCCCGCATCAACATCAATTTATACCTTTATCTTCGCGGTCTGACGAAGTTAAAGTCTCGAAGTCAAATCTGTCCATATAAATCTGAAATACAATATCGCATAGGCACAATCTCAATATGCAACTCAATTCAAAATCTAGTCTGATCAATACTCAAATCAAACATAATCTGCTCAATATTGAATCAAGATACAATATAATCCATATCGACGATATCACGATATAATCGAAGTCACTGCTGAATCTGATCAATATCAATCCATTGATGTTTCAACGGTATAACAATACAGTCTCAAAAACTCCAGCAATATCAACATCACAGATATTATACCACGAGGCATAATCGATAACAATACAACGCATAATCAATAACAATACAACATTGATATCGAATCTCAATTAAATCAACTCCGAAAATCATAACAAATACATACACAATCTGTTCTTCAATCTGACTTCAATTATACGATGTCTACTATATCAGAAACACCATATATGATTCCTATTCAATTCAGACAATATCATAATTTCAAATCATATCTAAACGTAACAAAACTTACGTCCAATTGTAGCTGTCGTCGCTAGGAACCCAGTACTGAAGTCGGATTCAAAATCTAACGGACGGATTAAAATGAAAAGGCGTAAGGATTTGGAGCTTCTCGATTTCCTCCTCTTTTCCTCTGAAGAAGTGTGTACGATTTATATCTATATACATATATATATATACACACGCATGTACGGCAAGTGGCAAGTTTACGTTCTGCATGACTCGTGTATATGTGCGCCCAAGCGCCGCGGAGAGTTTTGTCCGAATATTTATCAGCTCGCGCATATGCGCGTCCTTTACTCGCGCATATGCGCGAGACCTACTGTCTCGGCATGTAACTTCCTCGGTTGCTCGCGCATATGCGCGACATCCTTCCGCGCATATGCGCGAGGCTCTCGGTCATGACACTCGTTTCTCCGCACCACTGGCGCATATGCGCGCCCACTCCTCGCGCATATGCGCGAGGTCTTCTGCCCATCTCGCGCATATGCGCACATCCGTGTCGCGCATATGCGCGAGGTGTACTGTTCTCGCACATATTTTGTGTTTCCTTCCGTCTTTCCCGGTCTAATCCCTTTCATCTATAATCACATCGATTATCACTAACTCCGTTCAGATTAGCTTCAGATTACGGTAATAAAATCTCGGGCGTTACATTTCTCCCCATCTAAGATACGATTTCGTCCCCGAAATCACAGGCAATCAAATCAGATAAAGAAAGAAATGTAAAATAGAGGTTAATTAGGAAACTCATTGCAATGCAACAATTCTGAAATTTAGTCTCATATCAGATTTTGTTTCCCAAATAGTTTCTTCAGTATCATTACGCCTCCATTGAACTTTCACAAACGGAATAGTCTTCTTTGATACCCTGATGACTTTACTATATGTTCAACAGCAGAATAGTCTTCATTCTAGATTATTCTTCTTTCTTGAATCTCTAACTTCAATCTGGACTATTAATGCAAGAAGTATAATCTCATAATACAACTGGAAGTAATTCTGATAGAATCGATCTAAGAACATTGGCTATACAACATCCGTATATACCAATTATCGACTCATAACAATCAACATTATCCTCTATTATCAAATCCGGTACTCCCATTTAAGGTTACATTCAATCTTCCAGTTTTAAATATCAATAGTCATCATCCGACGTTGACATATTCAGTCTATTTATTCTGAGCTGTCTTCATTTTCCTCTGAATCAATTTCAATTTCTTTTTCATATCTCTGATTCCATCCGATCCAATCTCAGGTATATCGGAGATATTATTCTCATACGGAGGAAATCTACCGTTCTCACTGTACAATACCTGGACTAAAGCTATTTCAATACTCATCTGATAGCTATTGTCGTACATTCATTCACAAAGTGACAACACATCGTCTCAACTAGTGCTAAAATCCAGCACTACAGTTCCTGGATATCCTCCAGTTTCAGGATAGTTGCTCCAACTATCTGTCGATCTATAGACGATAAGTGAAAGAGTTTATTGTATACTCTGCCAAAAGTACAAAATCAAACGAAAATCACAGTCTGATATAGTCAACTTTGGCATTCAGTACAATCTATCCTCTTTTCTGACATAAATCTCCATCGACTGGTCATATCCGTAAGTCTTTATGTACAGATAATATATGCAAATTCACGCAATCTATTAATAACAATCACATCGCATCACAATCTTGACAAGATTTCGGTGGTTTCATTATGAAATCTATAGAAATGTACTCCTATTTCTATTCAAGAATCGATAATCGATATAACCAATCTCCTGTTTTCCCCTTTTCTGCTACCAGAAGAATACCGAATCGACTAAATATTCGGTACAAACAAGTCGGTTATTCACATACAATACAGTATTACCTACCTGATATTCTGATCGACACCCTGTTCTGATTATCGAAACCGAGTTCTGAACATTCTGATCAAACTTCTGGACTACTTTAATTCGCGAGTTTAGCTCTGATTCGGCTTGAACTGTATATACTCTCAACGATTCCCAATAATCTGTATCACATCTTCAACGTTGTTTAAATCAACTGCTATATCATTTTCGAATGTAATGTCCCCCAAACAATATAATCTGTCTTTAATACTGTTTCAGAACAATAACAATTCTCAAGCAATTTCACAACTAAAGTCACATATCATAATTTGCTAACCGCAGACAAATATGAATTTCTGACTTTTCTGCCATCGGTGTCGTTCTCAGTCACTGATCACGGCCTCAACTGTGTCAATATCAATCGGTATACTATAATCGGATATTACAAACCACAAATACAATCTGTTTCAGTCAAAACTCATATCTAACAATTTTTGTATACACCAATTTCAGTTCTCAGATCATTCAATACAAGGTATTCAATTCAGTCAGTCATATGCCACCAGTATATCAAAATATTATAGATAAACAGCATAAAATCATCAGAATACCTCTGAACACAGGATTCATTAACCCATAATCAGAACTGAAGTATCTCAAAAAGAAACACTCAATCAGATGTAATTCTACCCCTCAGGTAGTAAATCTTCTAACTAATAATTCAATTCCATCTGTGTTGTCCTGTACAGAGTTCTAAAAGTAAGAACCAGTACCTGTTACCACCTCAAGGCTGAACTCAATCTCCCTGGTATAAGGCAACCTGAAATCTCCTCTGGGAAGACTTTAGCAATTCTCCTGCTACTGTCAAATCAGTCCATGATACGCTTAGTTTCAGTAATCAACTGAATACATAAGGAATCTCTCCATTCCTTTCGATTATCATCGAGTCATAGGTAATACCGATATCAAAGGAATTCAAAATTGAAAATCCTTACCGTACATTATTCATTCTTCGGCCATTTCAGGTCCGAATCTTACCATCTCCTAATAAGAATCTACAATAGCTCTGTACTTGTTCAATATATCCATATCAATAATGCTGCCAGAATCAGACAATACAAGTACAACATAATCTAACTCAATCTCATTCTCATCTTACTGCAGTATACAATATTTCACAGAATATCACTGATATCAAATCCTCTCCCCAAAAGGTAAAGAGATCAATACTACAGTAAATACAGACCCAATAGATAAAGCATCTCTCAATGCAATTCATACAAAATTATGTATAAGATGTATTAATATCTCTTAATACATATGCAAAATAATCATAAAGGAACAGTTACCTGCCACTATATCATCAAATGCCTCCTGGGTCTGTTCCTCGGTCGCTACCACCAGATGATTCTGCTCCCTGAAATCTTTAGGAACCTCTCTGTGGACAAACTCTAGCAAAATGTCCTGACTGTCGGAAGATATGACAACTACCAAGTACTCCTTGGCATTGCTCTGTGGAATGTCTTCCTCCGCAAGTCCTGCAATAAATTCCAGTATAACTCGGGCTAGAACCACTGGAGCTAGATGAACCGCTCGGTCCGCTCCCTAATTTCTTAAACTGTTTCTTTCGAGCTTTCAACAAATCTGGGTTCCCACTATCAAATGTGGGAGGGGATTGCTGTGTCTGGGGTCGGATCACTTCCAACCTCCCTCGTTGTCGACTCAAACTTGCCTCAGCTCTCTTTGCTTTATTCAAAGCATCACCAAAATGCTGGGGTCGCTCTACCTTTACCAAGGAAGATATCTTAGCATTCAATCCGTCGATGAACTGATCTGCTACAGCTTCATCATTCCCAGCTATAAGAGGAGCTAAAGTAGAGAATTTAGCAACATATTCTTCAATATTCAGTTGGCCCTGTTTCAAATTCTCAAACTCTGCTTTCTTGTCCTCTCGGTACGAAACTGAGAAAAATCTTCGATATAATTCAGCTCTAAAGATTTCCCATGTAATTATCGTACCACGCTGTTCTAATACTCTTTTGGTTGTAATCCACCAACTCCTTGCGACGTCGTGTAACTTGTTGGGCACTAGTTTAATTCTTCGTTCGTCTGGATACTCAAGTGAATCAAACAATATCTCTATATTATCTAACCAATTCTCACAATCATCAGATGTCTCAATACCTCTCAGAATCGGCGGTTGAAATGACTGAAACTGTTTCAACTGTATTTCCATCGGAGTTTCTGACACATCTATCTGATCAGTCGAAGTACTATCTCTTTCTGGAATTCTTCGAGGAGGTATATCTGATTACCACAAGAGTTAGCAATCACATGACATAAATCAATCTCAGCCCCATTCTGATCAGCTTACCTTCTGATCAAGAATTGGTTCTGATTCATTTTCAAATCAGACATATTACAAAATCAGCTCAGATATTCAGGTAACATGTATTTAAAAACAATAACACATAATATCATGCTAGACACACAATGTAATTCAACATTATAATAAATCACATGCTAGCAATCAAAAGAAGGAAAGAAAACACATTCTACCCCGCTCACTAGCTTCTATCTTAGTCTCAAGAACCTACAGTACTAGAACCTACTGTTCTGGAACCTAAAGCTCTGATACCACCTTTTGTGGGGATCCGGATGCTAATCATGTTCTTAATCCTCATTATGACAATTTAATCAATGATAATAAATAGGGTCTAATTTTTTTTTTTTAAATACAAAGCGAAAACGTTATGTAAATCAATCTGAATTACATATTAAATGCAAACATACAAATCTTGTATTGTCTACAATAATTCACTAGGTTCAACTACATATCAGTACTGACTCCTAATTTACTTCTGAGCCCGGATCTCCACGCTATCTAGTCCAGCCTCGTTCTCTTCTTGACCCTGATCCTGTCCCACCTGTTGTCATACACACATACAAAAAAGACAACAGCCGGATAACTCCGGTGAGAATTATATTCCCAGTATAAATCATGCATACATGCATTCCATATAAACAATATAAAAGCATGAAATAGACATTCATAACATATATCAAATCAGAAACGTAAATCAACACAGATTCTGAATCACACTCCGTGACTCCTAGACTTTGACTCGACGCGTCCTAATCTAGGGATCCCGATCGGAATAAGAACATACACCCACCTACACTCCCGATCGGGGTGGTGGTATGTTCTTATTCACGAACTTTGGCTATTTCCATATCGAACACCAGTAATAGAAGAAACTCCAATTCTATCCACTCCGATATAGCCAAACGTCCGGCAGATGTTGGTATTACATATCGAACATCAGTAATAGAAGAAACTCCAATTATATCCACTTCGATATAACCAAACATCTGATGTCTTGACTTATCCGCCACAGACTTTGGCATTTTCACCAATATCCTATCCTGTGACAATGTGCAATATGCCAGTGACGATTCCATCACTACCCGGCACTACTGTCACAAGATTACTCATGTACGACTAGACGTATCCGCCTATAACTCAGTACATAAATCAATAAATCAAAGATATCAATATCATTCAATTGCAAATAACAATGCAATAAAATAAAGCATGTGATTTTGGGAGACTCAAGTCGAATTCAACTCGAGTTGTGCAATCCCGCATCAACATCAATTTATACCTTTGTCTTCGCGGTCTGACGAAGTTACAGTCTCGAAGTCAAATCTGTCCATATAAATCTGAAATACAATATCGCATAGGCACAATCTCAATATGCAACTTAATTTAAAATCTAGTCTGATCAATACTCAAATCAAACATAATCTGCTCAATATTGAATCAACATAAAATCTAATCCATATCGATAATATCACGATATAATCGAAGTCACTGCTGAATCTGATCAATATCAATCCATTGATGTTTCAACGATATAACAATACAGTTTCAATAACCCCAGCAATATCAACATCACAGATATAATACCACGAGGCATAATCGATAACAATACAACGCATAATCAATAACAATACAACATTGATATCGAATCTCAATTAAATCAACTCCGAAAATCATAACAAATACATACACAATCTGTTCTTCAATCTGACTTCAATTATACGATGTCTACTATATCAGAAACACCATATATGATTCCTATTCAATTCAGACAATATCATAATTTCAAATCATATCTAAACGTAACAAAACTTACGTCCAATTGTAGCTGTCGTCGCTAGGAACCTAGTACTGAAGTCGGATTCAAAATCTAACGGACGAATTAAAATGAAAAGGCGTAAGGATTTGGAGCTTCTCGATTTCCTCCTCTTTTCCTCTGAAGAAGTGTGTACGATTTATATTTATATACATATATATATACACACACGCATGTACGGCAAGTGGCAAGTTTACGTTTTGCATGATTCGCGCATATGCGCCGAGAGTTTTGTCCGAATATTTATCAGCTCGCGCATATGCGCGTCCTTTACTCGCGCATATGCGCGAGACCTACTGTCTCGGCATGTAACTTCCTCGGTTGCTCGCGCATATGCGCGACATCCTTCCGCGCATATGCTCGAGGCTCTCGGTCATGACACTCGTTTCTCCGCACCACTGGCGCATATGCGCGAGGTCTTCTGCCCATCTCGCGCATATGCGCACATCCGTGTCGCGCATATGCCCGAGGTGTACTATCCTCGCACATATTTCGTGTTTTCTTCCGTCTTTCCCGATTTAATCCCTTTCATCTATAATCACATCGATTATCACTAACTCATTTCAGATTAGCTTCAAATTACGGTAATAAAATCTCGGGCATTACACCTAGCCCCTGAACCAACATGTTTCGCACCTCCTTAGGACCCTAGTGAACCACCCTTGCCCAGCCTATGCCCCCGCAACGAGCCCCTGAACCCCTGCAGCCGCGCGAAGACAACCACAACTATGGGCTGTTTTTCTCGGGTCTTTCCCAGCCCTTAGCGTGAGTCCTAGCTCTGCTAGGACTCTCCCCCTGACCCCTGACGTGTCCTAGCCGTGCCCTGGCCCAAGCCAAGACCAAGCCCGACCCCTTTTCCTGGAACCCGAACACCCCAAACGCCCCTTGACAGCAGTTCATACATCTTCTGCTGTTTCTTCGATTCTGCCAAAAGTTGAGGGTGTGTGTGTGATTCTATTACACATAATAACTTAGTTTGATTATCTCTTAATGTCATGGCATCCCCTTAGTGTAAAAGCGTGAGTCATAGCATCAACCATGTTAGCATAAAAATCATGCATAAGAACAAAACGAGATCAGCAAAGTTTTTGTGCTTCATGCTTCATACAAACCAACTTTAAAAATATATATATGACATGATGGATGAGAAAAGGAAGATTTAGGCATGCCTTTGCGTATAATACACTCGAATAATCGTTGACGACAAAGAACGGGAGACGCCTATGGCTTCTTCTTGCTTGCCTTTCGAAAAATCTCTTTCCAAGTAAGGTGTGTGCTGCCGTGAGTATATGAGGGAGGTGGAAAGTGTTTTCAGAATACAAAATAGGGTAGCCGATGGTTTTGTTTCTAGAATAGGGTTTTGTGATTTATTTAATACATTAAATACTAATTGATCACTAACTAGACCTTAGGCCTAATAAGCCATTAAATTAGGCCCATTAGTCTATTTAGGATTTAAATAAAATAATAACAAAGTTTTTCTTTAATTAAATATGTAAATTTGTTAGCCGGGTTGCCAAAAAGCTCATATTTTACTTGAAAAACCAACACCGATAAAATTTACGTCCCGGCGTATAAAATCACCTCAAAACCCTTTATTTTCAAAAATACTAAAAAGCATCGACCATATTTTTAAATAATTAAAAATAATCATTTAATAAAAACATTTTACGCTTTTCAACACTCGGTCCCCGTTCCTCGATCGTCACTAGAATATTCCTTGAAAATACCTATGCATGATGACAATAAAAATCTCATTTACATATAAACAAGTATGTCACATAATTAATTAGCAATTAAAATCAATTATTACTTATTTTTCATTATTTCCTAGATTCTCATGCAGTTGGATTACGTCGTCTTAATTTTGGACCTTTAAAATTTCTCCCCCCTTAAATAAATTTTGTCCTTGAAATTAGAACTTACCGAATAGATCTGGATAGCGACTCTTCAAGTCTCTCTCGGTTTCCCAAGTAGCTTCCTCTTCTGAGTGATTCAGCCACTTGACCTTGACCATTGGAATGACTTTGTTACGCAATCGTCTTTCTTGTCTTGCCAAAATCTGGACAGGTCTTTTCTCATAAGTCATATTTGGAGTTAGTTGAAGAGGCTCATAATTAAGCACATGTGATGGGTTCGAGATGTACTTCCGCAGCATCGAAATGTGGAACACATTGTGAACTCCTGCAAGCGCTGGTGGCAATGCCACTCTATAAGCTAGTGTCCCAATCCTCTCCAAAATCTCGAACGGACCTATAAATCTTGGACTAAGCTTGCCTTTCTTGCCAAAGCGCTTAACACCCTTCATTAGTGCTATCTTCACAAACACATGGTCACCTACTTCAAACTCCAAGTCTTTTCGTCTTTTATCTGCATAACTCTTTTGTCAGCTATGTGCAGTCTTCATTCTATCACGAATTTTGACTACAATCTCAGCTGTCTCTTCAATCACATCTGGACCAATATCTCTTCTTTCCACAACCTCGTCCCAATGAATAGGAGATCTAAATTTTCTTCCATAGAGTGCCTCAAACGGAGCCATCCCGATTGATGATTGATAGCTGTTATTGTAGGTGAACTCCACTAGAGGTAATTTTGGTTCCCAACTGCCTTGTAAATCAATAACACATGCTCGTAGTAGATCTTCCAAAATCTGTATAACCCTTTCTGACTGACCATCGGTTTGAGGGTGGAATGCTGTACTGAACAATAATTTGGTCCCCATCGCTGCATGCAGACTCTTCCAAAAGGAAGATGTGAATCTCGGATCTCTGTCAGAAATAATAGACACTGGAATCCCATGTAGACGAACTATCTCCCGAATATATAACTTTGCATACTGAATCATGGTGAATGTCGTCTTAATAGGTAGAAAATGCGCTGATTTCGTAAGACGATCAACTATCACCCAAATGGCATTTGATCCCTTGACGGTTTTTGGTAATCCCACTACAAAGTCCATAGTGATGTTCTCCCATTTCCACTCGTGAATAGGGAGTGGTTTTAGTTTTCCCGCTGGTCTTTGATGCTCTACTTTGACTTGCTGACAGGTCAAACACTCGGATACATATCTCAGAATCTCCCTCTTCATGCCTGGCCACCAATATAACAACTGCAGATCTCTATACATTTTTGTGCTACTCGGATGAATGGAATATGATGTGTCATGGGCTTCTTTCAAATAAGATCTCTCAAGGAATCGTCACTGGGAACCCATAGACGGTCTTGGTAACAGACTAAGCCATCCACTACTGAATATAAATTCCGGCCCTTGTCTTCATCTCTTGCTCTCCACTTTTGCAATTGCTCATCAGTAGACTGCCCATCACGAATTCTGTCTCTCAAAGTCGACTGCACTGATAATGTGGCAAGATTAGGGGCCTTGCCCCTAGCATATACTGTAAGCTCAAACCGCTGTATCTCAGACTGCAACGGTCTTTGGAGTGATAATTGAGTGATGACTGCTGCTTTTCTACTCAATGTGTCTGCCACTACATTAGCTTTCCCCGGATGGTAGCTAATGTCACAATCATAGTCCTTTACCAATTCAAGCCACTTGCGCTGTCTCATATTCAGCTCCTTTTGGGTGAAGAAGTATTTCAAACTTTTATGATCGGTGAATATCTTGCACTTCTCCCCATAAAGGTAGTGTCTCCAAATTTTTAGTGCAAAGACTACTGCTGCAAGCTCAAGATCGTGAGTAGGGTAGTTCTTTTCATGAATTTTCAACCGCCTTGACGCATAGGCGATAAATCGGTCGTTTTGCATTAGAACTGCGCCCAAACCAAGTTTAGAAGCGTTGGTACAAAGAACATACTCCCCTTGCCTTGATGGCATAGATAACACTGGTGTTGATATCAAGGTTTGCTTCAACTTGTCAAAACTGTCTTGACACTCAGGTCCCCAAACAAATTTCGCATTCTTCTTAGTCATGGCGGTCATAGGTACCGCTATAGATGAGAACCCCTGAATAAACTTGCGATAATAGCCAGCTAGTCCCAAGAAACTACGAATCACGGTGATGCTTTTCGGTACCGGCCACTCTTTCACTACTTCCACTTTACTTGGATCAACTTCCACTCGGAAATGATGTGGCCTAAGAATGCCACTCTATCAAGCCAAAACTCGCACTTACTGAATTTTGCATAAAGTTTTCTGTGTTGCAGTACTTGCAGTGCGGTCCTCAAATGACGGCTATGCTCCTCTCTGCTCTTGGAATAGATCAAAATGTCATCAATGAAGACAATAATAAACTGATCCAGGTACGGCTGAAATACGTGATTCATGAGATCCATAAAGATCGCTGGCTCATTGGTCAACCCAAATGGCATGACCATAAACTCATAGTGCCCATATCTTGTACGAAACGCTGTCTTGTGAACATCAGACTCCTTAACTTTCAATTGATGGTATCCAGATCGCAGATCAATCTTAGAAAATATCGATGCTCCTTGCAAACTGATCAAACAAATCTTCAATTCTTGGCAGTGGATACTTATTTTTTATGGTAACCCGATTAAGCTCACGATAATCGATACAAAGACGCATGCTACCATATTTCTTTTTCACAAATAATACCGGAGCGCCCCATGGAGAGTAACTAGGGCGAATGAAACCCTTGTCTAGCAATTCTTGGATTTGATCTTTTAGTTCTTTCATTTCAGCGGGTGCTAGACGATAAGGTGCTTTAGATATAGGAACAGTGCCCAGCATAAGATCAATAGAAAATTCCACTTCACGATCGGGCGGAAGGCCAGAAACGTCCTCGGGAAAGACGCTAGGAAAATCTCTCACAACATCAACATCTTCTAACTGCTGACTGGTAGATGCATGCGTGGTAGTGACACATGCCAGGTAAGCTTGGCATCCACGCTTAATGAGCTTCGTCGCACATAGAAAAGAGATAACGTGCGGCATTTGCTTGTTTCTCGCCGCCTCAAAGACAAAAGATTTACCACTAGGTGGTCAAATAGATACTGATCGCTGACGAAAATCAATCGAAGCTCCATTCGCTAATAACCAATCAATCCCAAGTATAATATCAAATTCGGGCATTGGAAGCATAATAAGATCTGCCCGTACAACATCTTTGAATAAACGAAGCTCCAGATTCTTAACAATCTTAGTCGTGAGCATCTGATTGCCGGATGGAATAAAAAATTTGAAACCCAAACCCATATCTTGAGGAGTAATTTTCAGTCTTTTTATGAAGGTTTCAGATATGAAAGACTGTGTAGCTCCTGAATCTAGCAATGCATAGGTAGCTACACCTAGAATGATGATCCTCCATGCGATGAAAATTGTCATATATATCTTTTCGCGTTGAATCTTAAGGATTTACTATCATTGATTCCCAAAGTTACAAGAAGATTGCGCGTTGAACTTAAACATTTTTTTGAGAAAAAAATACACCTTAGTCCCTCAATTTTTGAGATTTACATTATTGCCCCCCCAAATTTCGAATTATTGCAATTAAGTCCTTGAATCATTTCGAAATTCTGATTTAATCCCTTATGTTTCGTGAATTTCATTTTCGATCCTTAAGAGTTTAGAAATTGTACTTAGGTCCCTTATTTCGAATATTGCATTATGGTCCCTTTAATTTTCGAAATTACATAATAACCCTTTCAAAAATTCGAAATTTCTTCCTAAACCCCTTAATTATGATTTCCTTTAATTTTGGCCCTAAACTTTTTATTTGGAATCATTGCATCCTTCACATAAAATAAGGCACAAAATTTCAAATCGTTTTCTATGGTTTCTAAAATCATAACTTAAATCCAACTAAGTAGAACATGCAACCTAATTTTCACTAGGTTAATTCTTGTTCCCTAATCAATTCTAATAACCAATTTAACATTTCATGCAATAATAAGCAATATAAAAATGTTAAATGACTAGGTTACCCGTGATGAGTGTAGTGTCTACTTCTTCCTCAGCTTCCTCGGCATTCATAACATAAGCTCGGGCCGTAGTAGCTGCTTTCTTATTTGGGCAGTCATTGGCTTTGTGTCCATCCTCCTTGCAGTAGAAGCATTTAAATTATAATGGCCCTGAAAATTCGAGTTTAAAAATTTGCGGAAAAATTAAAAATTTTCTTTTTAAAATAATCAAAATGCCTCATTCACGAAATAAATTGATAAATCAAGTTTAATGTTAAAAATTGCAGCGGAAGAAATTATTTAAAGTAATCCAACACTGAAAATCATAAGTGAAATGTTTGCTCCTTGGAGCCCTGTAATAACATGTAATAATTTTCTTGTGAGATTCATGGTCTACGCAAGTGGCCCCTGCACTGAACTGAACTGACCGGTAACTGGCGACCGGGTGAAATAATGAACATTTGATCAGACTAATGCCACAGTATACAGGGTGGTACATAACTGAACTGACCGATAACTGGCGACCAGATAATACAATGCTCCCATGATAGTGAAATGGCCACAAGCAATATCGCATAAATCTCAAAAATGAATATTTTATATTTTTATGCACGTAATATAATTAACTAGCATAATGAATATCATGTATTATTTTACCACATGGATTCGATCGTTCCCAGGCTGGCTGCGACCTAAATTTATCATGAAAAATATACAAATGATTTTTCTTGACCAAACTTAGTAATTGAATCCAAAAACGAGACAATTACGCCCAACGACTTCGTATTTAATCATGACTCCGTGTCAACCCGAACCAACACCGAACCATCAATTAGTAATGATTAAAATACACTTAAAATGATGAAATAATGCTCCTAAAATGATACGGGCCGAAATTTTGGCGAAGGGAGGCCAAAACATGAAAAGCTCTTTCGAGAGTCAATTTGGCACATCGCACCGTAAATTCTCGTATGACCTCTAAAATGATCCGAATCACAAACGGTCAAAAACATGACCTTACCAACTCAATGAGGCACTGTCCAGTCCAAGGCCATAGGCTATAAGCCAACCAAGAACTCAAACGAGCCACTGAACCGAAGCAGCAAGTTGCTGTCACAAAAATACAGCAGCTGTGCTTTGGTTTCATTGCGTCGTTTGCGAGGCTAATGGCCACTGGGGCTTGAACCACCGACCAAACCTCTTACCAACATCCTAACGAATGATTTGAACCATGGCTAAGGGCCCTAGGCCAGCGACAATTCGAATCACACCAGAAACAAACCATACGTCCCAACCGAGCACTAATCCTGCGCGTGGGATGATGCTGGGTTTCTTGCTATCATGGACCATTCCAGTGGCCATTTGGTTGACCATGGCATGATCTATACATCCAAAGGTAGGGTATGAACCGTTTCTAAGGGCCATAGGCCAACCAAGATCCACACCATTCCACAAAACCCGAAACACACTTGTTGTACCATGAGAAGGGCCGAAAGGGGAAGGGGCTGTTCTTGTGTTTTGATTTAAAAATGTTAATATGACTTGATTGAAGAGCAAGGAAAATTATAAACATGCCTGGTTTCGTTTTGAAAAGAAAACGAACGAAACGCAACGACGCGGCGCGGAGGAGACGGAGCGTTTTTCTTTCTTGCTTGCTACTCGATTTTTCCCTCTTGTTATTTGCTATGAGGCTCACGTTTTTCTACTCTGAAATGCTCTCAGTTTCGGTGATGGGGGAGGGGAAATGGTGGTTAGGAGAGTGAGGGGAAGGGGTTGCAATATAAGTGGGATGGCAAGACCAAGTCTCCTCTCTTTTGAATTTTGAATTTGTTTGATATCAAATGATTGTTAGAGGGATCATATGACCGAATCCTACATGCTCTACAAGGCTAGGATGTTGATCTAATATTAATTAATTAAGGGTGATTAATAATTGAAAAGATTATCATGCTAAGGGATGACAAGGAAAGGGTCAAAGGTGAGTTGGCAAAGGATTATGGTCTCACTATGTGGTGGCCAAAAATTTGAAATAAAAATGAAGGGAAATATTGTTTAGTTAGTAAATTTTAATCCTTTAGAGCCTTACCTATCCTTTAAATAATTTAGTGAATTAACACCAAAAATTATGGAACTAAATGAACTTATTTCCTACTCACCTCAAGTTACTTAAATAATTTCTTAAACCTCCTTTTAACTTAAATCAACTTATTAGCTAGCTAAAATAAACTCTGGGAATTATTTCTTAATCTTAAATTCTATCTCAAAACTCCAACTCCAGTCCGGCCTTACTGAATTAACTGAAAAGATAAAAATTTAAACTACTGCATAAAATAATTAACTTTAAGGAAAAGCATTTAAATACTCATGCAATAAAATTATTTTAATTTAAAATACTGGAATTATGCATGGCTTATACGTAGTCTGGTTACGTGTTCTACAACTCTCTCCCCCTTAAAAAAAATTTCGTCCTCGAAATTAAAACTCACCGAATAACTCGGGGTAACGATCCCTCATATTTGGCTCAGACTCCTACGTAGCTTCCTCCTCTAAATGGTTGAGCCATTTGACTTTGACTCGCTTAACTAGCTTGTTCCGAAGCTTCTTCTCCTGTCTGTCTAAGATCTCCACTGGTCTCTCCTCATAAGATAGGTTCAGAGTAAGCTGCAATGGCTCAAAGTTCAAGACATGCAAAGGATTCGCCATATACTTCCTCAGCATAGAGACGTGGAACACATTGTGTACTCCGGCCAGATTCAGCGGAAGAGCCACACGATAAGCTAGCGTCCCAACTCTGTCGAGGATCTCAAATGGTCCAATGAATCTCGGACTGAGCTTCCCTTTCTTTCCGAACCGCATAACAACCTTCATAGGTGCTACCTTCACGAAAACATGGTCGCCAACGGCAAACTCTAGATCTCTCCTCCTCTGATCTCCATAACTCTTCTGTCGACTCTGAGCAGTCCTCATCCTATCACGGATCTTGACTACTAAATCGGCATCCTGCTGAATAATATTCGGACCCAACTCTGCTCTCTCTCCTACTTAATCCCAATGAACAGGAGATATACACTTACGGCCATACAGTGCTTCATACGGAGCCATACCAATAGACGACTGGAAGCTGTTGTTATAGGTGAACTCCACTAATTGCAAGTTCGACTCCCAACTCCCAGAGAAGTCAATAACACAAGCACGGAGAAGATCCTTCAAAATCTGAATAACTCGCTCTGACTGACCATCTGTCTGAGGGTGAAAAGCTGTGCTAAACAGCAACTTTGTACCCATGGTCGAATGCAAACTCTTCCAAAACGAGGAAGTGAATCTGGGGTCTCTGTCAGATGCGATAGAAACTGGAATACCATGAAGTCGGACTATCTCTCGGATATACAACTCTGCATACTGAATCATGGTGAAAGTCGTCTTAATAGGTAAGAAGTACGCTGATTTGGTAAGACGATCTACAATCACCCAGATAGCATTTGATCCTCTGACTGACTTCGGCAATCCGGTAACGAAGTCCATGGTAATATTCTCCCACTTCCACTCAGGAATGGGAAGAGGCTTGAGCAAACCTGCTGGTCTCTGATTCTCCGCCTTCACTAACTGGCGAGTCAGACACTCGGATACAAACCGTCTGATGTCTTTCTTCATCCCTGGCCACCAATACAATAACTGCAGATCTCGTACATCTTCGTACTCCCTGGATGAATAGAGTACGGCGACATGTGGGCCTCTGATAAAATATCTGCTCGGATAGAACCACTGCTAGGAACCCACATCCTGTCTCGGTATCTCACTATACCGTCACTAACTAAATACAAGATGATGCCCTTTGCTTCATCTCTCTTCTTCCACTGTGCCAATTGCTAATCTGCTGGCTGACCACTGCGAATACGGTCAAGAAGAGAGGACTGAATAGTCAAGGTAGATAAACGGGGAACTCTACCTTGAGGATATGATTCTAGATCAAACCTCTGCATCTCAAGCTGAAGAGGTCTCTGAATCGTCAAATGAGCCATCACTGAGACTTTTCTGCTCAATGCATCCGCAACTACATTAGCTTTACCCGGGTGGTAGCTAATGTCACAGTCATTATCCTTCACAAGCTCCAACCAATGCCTCTGACGCATGTTCAGCTCCTTCTGCGTAAAGAAATACTTGAGGCTCTTGTGGTCGGTAAAGATCTGGCACTTCTCTCCATACAAATAATGCCTCCAAATCTTCAAGGCAAACACTACGGCGGCCAACTCTAGATCATGAGTAGGGTAGTTCTTCTCATGGATTTTCAACTGACGAGAAGCATACGCTATCACCTTCCCATGCTGCATCAATACTGCGCCCAAACCGAGTTTCGAAGCATCGGTATACAAAACAAAATCTTCGGGCCCTGACGGCATGGCCAAAACTGGTGCTGAGATAAGAGCTTGCTTCAAAGTATCGAAGCTCTTCTGACATTCCTCGCTCCACACAAATTTAGCATTCTTCTTGGTCAATGATGTGAGTGGAACGGCAATAGAGGAGAATCCCTTAATGAACTTCCGATATATCCTGCTATCCCAAGAAAACTGCGGATCTCTGATGCATTCTGCGGCACAACCCAATCTCTGACTGCGGCAACTTTCGCTGGGTCTACCTCAATACCACTGCTAGAAACAATGTGGCCTAAGAACGCCACCTTCTCTAACCAAAATTCGCACTTACTGAACTTTGCGAATAACTTGTGCTTCTGCAAGGTCTGCAGCACTGTGGTCAGATGTCTGCTGTGATCCTCCTGATTCTTCGAGTAGACGAGAATGTCGTCTATGAATACTATCACAAACTGGTCAAGATACGGCTGAAATACGCGATTCATGAGATCCATGAAGATTGCTGACGCATTCGTCAGACCGAACGACATCACAAGGAACTCATAGTGGCCATAACGAGTCCTAAAAGCAGTTTTGTAAACATCATCATCTTTCACCCTCAACTGGTGATAACCGGAACGCAGATCTATCTTTGATAATATCGAAGCACCCTGCAACTGGTCAAACAAAACCTCAATCCCCGGGA
Organism: Primulina tabacum; assembly: GCF_025594145.1. Lineage (NCBI taxonomy): Eukaryota > Viridiplantae > Streptophyta > Magnoliopsida > Lamiales > Gesneriaceae > Primulina > Primulina tabacum. The sequence continues at coordinate 14,097,798 of NC_134565.1, read as the reverse complement.
GTGGGTATTTGTTCTTCACTGTAACCCTGTTCAATTCCCGGTAATCAATGCAAAGTCTCATTGTGCCATCCTTTTTCTTCACAAACAAGGCTGGCGCGCCCCATGGTGAAAAACTCGGGCGAATGAACTCCTTGTCAAGAAGTTCCTGAATTTGCTTCTTAAGCTCAGCCATATCTGTCGGTGCTAGTCGGTACGGTGCTTTGGAGATCGGAGCCGTACCTGGCATGAGCTCAATAGAAAACTCCACCTCTCGCTCGGGTGGCAAACCAGAGACGTTCTCAGGAAACACGTCTGGGAAATCTCTTACAATAGGAACATCTGCGGCTGACTGACTGGGCGCCTCGGGGACAAATATAAAAGTTGCTAAAAACGCCTGACACCCTCTATGCATGAGCTTCCTAGCCTTGACATAAGGAATAATGCGCGGTAAGGGAAAATACCTGTCCGGCTCGAATAAGAACTGCGTCAATCCAGGCGGTCGGACTAGAACAAATCTGCACTGAAAGTCAATCAAAACTCTGTTCCGCAGTAGCCAGTCCATCCCTAGGATGATGTCAAACTCTGGCATCGGCAACACGATCAGATCCGCATAAACGAGGTTGCCATGGAGCTCAAGATCTATGTCTCGGATCACATTGGTAGCTGCCATCTCCTCACCAGAAGGCAATACTACTGAATAGGGCTACATCTAGCCCAATGGTCTTGACCTTGAGGAAATTAGCAAAGACCTCTGAAATAAATGAGTGAGTGGCCCCTGAATCTATCAAGGCCTTCGTAGCGGAGCCAGATATAAATATTATCCCTGAAAGGTTTGAACACTAAGCGGAACCTAATAATCACAAGAACTAACTTATAGACATACAAAGGTCAAAGTTCTTCTAGCTTAAATTCCCAAAATAATACTGAGTAGAGCATGCAACCCTATTGCAATTCTATGTTCAAAAATCTTAACCCAAAACATTAAATCCCAAATGTAAACTTAAAGCTTAAAGGTACCTGTCATGAGCATCGTATCTGGGTTCGTCTCCGTAGCATGGAGAGCAAACACTCTGCCTTGGGTAGGCAGATTCCTCTGAGGGCACTGCAAAAGTAAGTAGTCTGGACTACCACACTTGTAACACTTTCCTGAGACAAACATACATGCTCCAGGATGGCGGCGTGAGCACCTAGGGCAAACTGGGTGCTCAAGAGTCCTCAGGGCTGGGCGTCCCCGCTGCTGCTGATCTCTGTTTCTAGGTGGCCCGTGAAAAGGCCTCTTTTTCTACTGTTGATGCTGCTGAGGAGGAGGGCGGTGTGGTACCTGGACTGGGCGCTTGCGCTGGCGGTCTCTCTCGATATCACGCTGATCCTGCTCTGCAGCTAGAGCATTGGAGACAGCGACCTCATAAGCAGTAGGGTCAGACACCCTAACATCACGGCACAAGATCGGCCGTAGACCCACCAAGAAATGCATCAACTTGGCTCTAGCATCATTCGCGATCAGGGGCACAAAATGACAACCTCTCTCGAACTTACGGATGAACTCCGTAACAGTCATATCTCCCTTCCTCAGGCTCATGAACTCAGTAGTCAACCTGGTGCGCACTTCCTCAGAAAAATATTTGGAGTAGAATACCTCCGTGAAGCGCGCCCAACTCAGTGTAGCCAAGTTCAGGGCTACTGATGCTCCTTCCCACCATAAGCGGGCATCTCCTCCGAATAAGTATGTGGCACATCGGACTCTGTCTGCAACTCCAAGCTCCATGAACTCGAAGATAATCTCGAGGGACTTGATCCAGCCCTCGGCAATCATGGGGTCCGTCGTCCCTGAAAACTCCTTAGGACGCATCTTCATGAATCTCTCATAGACGGCCTCGGGCCCTGCCGGCCTGGTCGCCACAGCCTGGTTCCCCTCAAACTGTGCGAAGAACTACGTCATCCCAGCTAGCATCTGGGCACTCATGTCAGGTGGAGGGCGTGGTGGAGGCGGTAAGTCCCCCTCCTGCCTCCGGTTCATGCCGTCCTCCTGGCGAGGCTCATCCTCTCTATTGCGCTCAAGGATGCGTCTAGGGGGCATACTGTTCCATACATAACCCATACGTAACCAACATGCATAATCTCTATAATTTATTTAAATTTAAATACTGAACAATAAAATAAATCTGGACGTAAAACATTTCATGAAAACATGCTGTTAAATAATTCATGCTTTGAATAAAATGCGTAAATGTAAAACTTACAGACCGAAAATGTGACTTCGTGAGCTTCTCGCGGTCAGTAGTAGTACAACCCTTTACAGAACCATTGCTGTGATACCAGCTATAATGGCCCGAAAATTCGAGTTTGAAAATTTGCAAAAAAAATAAAAATTTTCTTTTTAAAATAATCAAAATGCCTCATTCACGAAATAAATTGATAAATCAAGTTTAATGTTCAAAATTGCAGCGGAAGGAATTATTTAAAGTATTCCAACACTGAAAATCATAAGTGAAATATTTGCTCCTTGGAGCCCTGTAATAACATGTAATAATTTTCTTGTGAGATTATGGTCTACGCAAGTGGCCCCTGCACTGAACTGAACTGACCGGTAACTGGCGACCGGGTGAAATAATGAACGTTTGATCAGACTAATGCCACAGTATACAGGGTGGTACATAACTGAACTGACCGGTAACTGGCGACCGGATAATACAATGCTCCCATGATAGTGAAATGGCCACAAGCAATATCGCATAAATCTCAAAAATGAATATTTTATATTTTTATGCACGTAATATAATTAACTAGCATAATGAAATATCCTGTATTATTTTACCACATGGATTGGATCGTTCCCAGGCTGGCTGCGACCTAAATTTATCATGAAAAATATACAAATGATTTTTCTTGACCAAACTTAGTAATTGAATCAAAAAACGAGACAATTACGCCCAACGACTTCGTATTTAATCATGACTCCGTGTCAACCCGAACCAACACCGAACCATCAATTAGTAATGATTAAAATACACTTAAAATTATGAAATAATGCTCCGAAAATGATAAGGGCCGAAATTTTCGTGAATGGAGGCCAAAACATGAAACGCTCTTTCGAGAGTCAATTTGGCACATCGCACCGTAATTTCTCGTACGACCTCTAAAATGATCCGAATCACAAACGGTCAAAAACATGACCTTCCCAACTCGATGAGGCACTGTCCAGTCAAAGTCCATAGGCTAAAATCCAACCAAGAACTCAAACGAGCCACTGAACCGAAGCAGCAAGTTGTTGTCACAAAAATACAGCAGCTGTGCTTTTGTTTCCTTGCGTCGTTTGCGAGGCTAATGGCCATTGGGGCTTGAACCACCAACCAAAACCTCTTACCAACATCGTAAGGAATGATTTGAACCATGGCTAAGGGCTCTAGGCCAGCCACAATTCGAATCACACCAGAAACAATCCATACGTCCCAACCGAGCACTAATCATGCGCGTGGGATGATTCTGGGGTTCTTGCTGTCATGGACCATTCCAGTGGCCATTTGGTTGACCATGGCATGATCTAGACATCCACAAGTAGGCTTTGGACTGTGGCTAAGGGCCATAGACCAACCAAGATCCACACCATTCCACAAAACCCGAAACACACTTGCTGTACCATGAGAAGGGCCGAAAGGGGAAGGGGCTGTTCTTGTGTTTGGATTTAAAAACCAATGCAACCATGGACCAAGCCTCAAAAGGGCAACTTGGTCACGTCTTAGACATGCTAGGGAGGTGTTCTAACCATGGCTATAGGCCCCTAGGGCAGCCAAGATCAGACACTTCCCCTTGACAGCAATATGACAGAAAATCGAACACCATATGACACTCATGGGGAAGTTGCTGTCATATCTGGATTCCAGTGGGTATGGGGCTAGAACCAATGGAAAAATGTGTTTCTAACATGTCCTAGTACATGCCTAGGAGCAGCCTTGGGAGCCTGGACACGAGCCATCCACCTGAAACACCTAAAACAAGTGAACCGTGAGGAGCACAAGGAAGGACCGAAAATCTGCATCTTTTATTTTCAAAGTTCTTGATGTATTTCGGTTATGCCATGGAAATGATGATCATATAATGTTTAAAAATGTTAATATGACTTGATTGAAGAGCAAGAAAAAATATAAACATGCCTGGTTTCGTTTTGAAAAGAAAACGAACGAAACGCAACGACGCGGCGCGGAGGAGACGGATCGTTTTTCTTTCTTGCTTGCTACTCGATTTTTCCCTCTTGTTGTCAGCTATGAGGCTCACGTTTTTCTACTCTTAAATGCTCTCAGTTTTGATGATGGGCGAGGGGAAATGGTGGTTAGGAGAGTGAGGGGAAGGGGTTGCAATATAAGTGGGATGGCAAGACCAAGTCTCCTCTCTTTTGAATTTTGAATTTGTTTGATATCAAATGGTTGTTGGAGGGATCATATGACCGAATCCTACATGCTCTACAAGGCTAGAATGTGGATCTAATATTAACTAATTAAGGGTGATTAATAATTGAAAAGATTATCATGCTAAGGGATGACAAGGAAAGGGTCAAAGGTGATTTGGCAAAGGATTATGGTCTCACTATGGGATGGCCGAAAATTTGAAATAAAAATGAAGGAAAATATTGTTTAGTTAGTAAATTTTAACCCTTTAGAGCCTTACCTATCCTTTAAATAATTTATTGAATTAACACCAAAAATTATGGAACCTAAATGAACTTATTTCCTACTCATCTCAAGTTACTTAAATAATTTCTTAAACCTCCTTTTAACTTAAATCAACTTATTAGCTAGCTAAAATAAACTATTGGAATGATTTCTTAATCTTAAATTCTATCTTAAAACTCCAACTCCAGTCCGGCCTCACTGAATTAACTGAAAAGATAAAAATTTAAATTACTGCATAAAATAATTAACTTTAAGGAAAAGCATTTAAATACTCATGCAATAAAATTATTTTAATTTAAAATACTGGAATTATGCATGGCTTATACGTAGTCTGGTTACGGGTTCTACATAAATGATCCCCATTAACACTTGCCAAGATGAGGGGGGTTGCAGTGTTTGCATAGTTGCCTCTCTGCAGGCTTTGGTGCTCCAGGATTTTGTGACTTTGGTGGCGCTGGTTTCTTGACTTGACCTTGGGGCTTTTGAGGTCCTTGAGGTCTAGGAGGTCCCGTATATGGCTTCTTGTTAGGCTGATTATTATTCTGATGTTGTTGCCTCTTACGCTGTAACTCAAAGTCAATGTACCTCAAGGATTGCTCAGCCTGATATGCAAAGGTAACTGCTGTAGCATAATCCCCAGGACGCATCATCATGACCTTATCCGGAATGGTAGGTCGTAGGCCATCCATGAAATGTCTAAGCTTTTCTTCAGCATCCCTGGCAATAAGGGGCACAAAATGGCAACCCCTATCAAACTTCTTTACAAATTCAGCAACAGTGGCATCTCCCTGGCGAAGAGCCATAAATTCCCTCTTTATTCGGCTCCTAGCATCCGGAGTGAAATATTTCTCATAGAACTTCGTCTTGAACTGTGCCCAAGTGAGCATGGCAAGGTCAACACCATGCTCAGCTCCTTCCCACTATAAAGAAGCGTCATCTCTAAACAGATAAGTGGTACATCTCACCCGGTCCGCATCTCCCAAATCAAGATAGCGAAAATGTACCTCAAGTGAATGAATCCATGCCTCTGCAGCAAAAGGATCGGTAGTGCCAGAAAATTCCTTTTGCCCTAGCCTCCGGAACTGCTCATAAACATCCTGTTGTGGCCTAGTCGCTTGCTGCTGCTGCATCTGCTGTAACTGCTGTTGTAACTGTTGCTGCTGTAACTGCTGCTGCTGTACCTGCTGCTCAAAGAGATGAGCCATCCCCTCAAGTGCACGTAGCAGCATCCTTTGGTGGTGGTGGTTGAGGTCCATTCCCTTGATTATTCTCTTGACGGTTAACACTTTTCTCGGCTTGGTTTTCAATAACGGGTGCACGTCTAGGAGGCATTTTATCTGAACATTTTTCAAATTCTAACGTAACCAACGTGGATTTAAATCTAAGTTCTCTAATCATGTGACATGTCCTAACTTAATAGCAGTTTAAGCATGCATAGCAGAAATTCTCAAAAAGCTAAAAAACATGTAGCATAATCATGATATTCATAACGTCATGCAGGTAATAACATACTGAATCACATAAAGCATGTAAAACATACTACTTTGAGGCTTGACGACTGATCTTCCCGGCGCTGATGGTGGCACAACCCTTTACAGGACCATTGCTCTGATACCAACTGAAACGTCTGCCCTTTTTATTTCTTTAAAAGTACTAAGAAATTTTTTTTTTTTGTCTAAGATTTTCGAAACTCACAAAAATATTTTTATAAAATATTTTCCCTTTTTTGAAATAAACGTCAACCAAATAGTATAAAAAAATCAAGTGAAATAGTCATAAAATAAAATTCGTCTACTGTTTTACCCAAACCTAGAAAGCAATAATTTGAAAAGTAAAGTCCACACTAAACCTCTCAAAAATCTCTCAAAAGCATAAGTAAATAGTATAAAAATCTTTAATTTAAAATCATGAATCATAAAACGTAATGCGGAAAATAGTAGCGCTGGTCCTCGGGTTGTGTGTACCGACAGCCCAGTAGAATCATCCGTGAAGACCTCCATCATACCCACCTGCATCCATCACACCTAGTGAGTCTAAAGACTCAACACGCCATCATCTTTATATCAAATAATATATATACAACAGCGAAAATACTTGTAAGTAAAAATAACTTTTCATGACATGCAAACATAAATCTTAGCATTTTCCTTAACATTACATAAAATACTTTATCATGATCATAACCATTTTCTTTTTTTCCTTTGTTGAATTCAGATCGTTAATTGTGACTTTCCTCAACATGACATGACATGGAAATCAATCGATCCATCTACATGAAACCGCAGTACTAGGCGACGGGGACATCAGCGACACTCTCACCGGTCAACTGAGCCTTGGCCTATCATGATCGAATAGAAATACGATCTTCGGGGCTCCCTCTGGGGCCTTCTCCCATAAATGGGCTCCCTCTAGGGCCTTCTCCCCTTACGATATTCCCATTCTTCCTCAAACCTCATAACCTCATATTCGCAATAATGGAGACACGATCGTCGGGCTCCCACTGGGACCAACACCCTCACGACATCGCCATCATTAACGAATTAGTCACAATCACTTCACTTCCTTCAACATTTTTCATTCACATCACTTTATAAAAATCATGAATAACATAACATTTTTCATTTTTGAAACCAAGCATGCAACATGTATTTTAAATGTCTTCTTTAAATCATAAAAAGACCTTAAACACTTAAAAATCATATTTTAATCATGAACAATTCGTAAACATTTAAAAACAATCATATTTTCATAAAAAAAACAGCATTTAGGGCACTGCCATGACCTTTACAAATTTCTAGGTGTAAAAAGACCGTTTTACCCCTAGACTCGACATTTTACGATTTCGACTTTTTTTTTCGTGATTTCATCACTCTAACATGTCCCAAATAATTATTTAAGCCTAAATTAATTTTCCCATATTTTTATTTGGCTTAAAACTTAGCCTTTTCCATTTATCTTTAATTGATTGTTTTGACGGTGTTTTAATCCCGAAAAATCCCAAACTTTAATATAAAATTCCTAAATTCTAAATTTAGTCTTTTTATATTATTTTAGCCATTATGGACCATGACTCGACCCCCGTGAGCCGCTAAACTTTGACCCCGAGCCAACTTCCGATTTTCACGAGTTACCCCCGAGCCATGTCGAGCCAAAACTTTCCCAACATCCCAAAGTACCCTACTGGACCCTAAGTTTGCCAGGACATCACCCCAAACCATGAAAACGAAGGTCCCCAATACACCCCTATGCTAGCCGAGAGTTTCCATGTGCTTGGACTCTATGTTTTGGTGTCTAGACCCTAAGCCGACGCCTAGCCCCTGAACCAACATGTTGTGCACCTCCTTAGGACCCTAGTGAACCACCCTTGCCCAGCCCGTGCCACCGCAACGAGCCCCTGAACCCCTACAGCCGCGCGAAGACAGCCACAGCTGTGGGCTGTTTTTCTCGGGTAGAGTCCTAGCTCGGCTAGGACTCTTTCCCAGCACTTAGCGTGAGTCCTAGCTTGGCTAGGACTCTCCCCCTGACCCCTGACGTGTCCTAGCCGTGCCCTGGCCCAAGCCAAGACCAAGCCCGACCCCTTTTCCTGGAACCCGAACACCCCAAACGCCCCTTGACAGCAGTTCATACGTCTTCTGCTGTTTCTTCGATTCTGCCAAAAGTTGAGGGTGTGTGTGTGATTCTATTACACATAATAACTTAGTTTGATTATCTCTTAATGTCATGGCAGCCCCTTAGGGTAAAAACGTGAGTCATAGCATCAACCATGTTAGCATAAAAATCATGCATATGAACAAAACTAGATCAGCAAAGTTTTTGTGCTTCATGCTTCATACAAACCAACTTTAAAAATATATATATGACATGATGGATGAGAAAAGGAAGATTTAGGCATGCCTTTGCGTATAATACACTCGAATAATCGTTGATGACAAAGAACGGGAGATGCCTATGGCCTCTTCTTGCTTGCCTTTCGAAAAATCTCTTTCCAAGTAAGGTGTGTGCTGCCGTGAGTATATGAGGGAGGTGGAAAGTGTTTTCAGAATACAAAATAGGGTAGCCGATGGTTTTGTTTCTAGAATAGGGTTTTGTGATTTATTTAATACATTAAATACTAATTGATCACTAACTAGACCTTAGGCCTAATAAGCCATTAAATTAGGCCCATTAGTCTCTTTAGGATTTAAATAAAATAATAACAAAGTTTTTCTTTAATTAAATATGTGAATTTGTTAGCCGGGTTGCCAAAAAGCTCATATTTTAGTTGAAAAACCAACACCGATAAAATTTACGTCCCGGCGTATAAAATCACCTCAAAACCCTTTATTTTCAAAAATACTAAAAAGCATCGACCATATTTTTAAATAATTAAAAATAATCATTTAATAAAAACATTTTACGCTTTTCAACCCTCGGTCCCCGTTCCACGATCATCACTAGAATATTCCTTGAAAATACCATTTTATGCATGATGACAATAAAAACCTCATTTACATATAAACAAGTATGTCACATAATTAATTAGCAATTAAAATCAATTATTACTTATTTTTCATTATTTCCTAGATTCGTATGCAGTTGGATTACGTCGTCTTAATTTTGGACCTTACACTCCGCCTCCACTCTGATTCTCCAAATTAGGGCAATCCCTCTTCATGTGACCAAAACCACCACAATTGAAACAAGCACTTGTTGCTCTTCGACAATTCTCCGCCTGGTGATTGCCTCCGCAGTGGCCACATTGCATCTTTTTCCTGCCAAAGCTGTGTACCCCTCCAGAACCGGAAGAAGAAGAAGATACAGACTTCTTGAAAGACTGACCCCTTGGTCCCAACGAACTAGTACTTTTGCTAGCTTGCATAGCCTTCCTCCTAGCAATACTGATCTCGGCTTGACGACAACGATTCACTAATCCTTCGTACGAAGTAGGATCGTCACAGACAGAAACCTAATCAAAAATATCCTGGTTCAAACCATTCAAAAAGTGAGAATATTTTGCTGCAGAATTCTCACTGTGTGAGGAGCGTATGACAATAGATCCGTAAAACGCTTTTGGTAATCCTCAATGTTCGAATCTCCTTGATTAATGGTCAACAGTTCCATTTCCTTCGCCTGGCGAAGAGCTGGCGGAAAGTGATGATTGATAAAGGCCTGACGAAAATGTTCCCAACGAACTGCCCATGCTGCTGAACTAGAATGGCAGAAACAGGTTTCCACCATTTCCAAGCTTTTCCTTTGATCATGAAATTGGCTACCTCCATCTTCTCATCCTCGTCATAGTGCAATACTCGAAAACACTGCTCCATGATATCGACCCAAGCTTCTGCAACATCAGCATTCTCATCCCCGGTCCATGGTGGAGGTCCAATCTTCATGAAATCCATAATGTTGACACGATTCCTACGTCTCCTTTCATCATGATCTCGGTGACGCCTTCCGTCACGATCTCTACGACGATGTTCTCAGCCAGCCTCATCGTCGCCATAACGGCCATGTCCCACACTACCGTGACTGCTTCCATCTCCTGACATCAAAAAGGAAACTAAAATCAACCTTTAAATCCTCAAAACAGAATTACTAAAGTCCCAAAAATCTTTGCATGCTCTGATACCACCAAATGTAGCGCCCTTACCCGAGCCACTACTAAACAGACTAATAAACATGCAACATTTAAACTTAATAACAAAAATTAAACAGTGGAAACCAAATACTTAATCATCTTACAATCCAAATGAAAACAAAACAATAACAGCAGTCTTAAACATTAATACAACCATAACAAAAACATAACCCTGAACGAGAAAACAATAAACCACAGAAAACCTCCACTGGATCACCACTAGAACCCAACTGCTCTAGCCACTGCCCTGGTCGTCCGAACCGTCCAACCTAAGACTTGCCCCGTGGAATGGGGTGCCCAAGATGAAAACAAGGACGTGAGCGACAATCGCCCAATACGAGAATGTACTAGTATACAAACTGATATGATGCATGCGAAATGCAATATGCTCGGATATCAAGGATCAAGTCAAGAATCTCATGTTCAGTCTAGAGGCGCCTGAGTGTGTAGTCTCTGATCTGCCCTAGGCATGTTTTGGCTCCCACACTCATCATCAAGACGTGGACCTACAATGTCCAGGTCATCAGAGCCCGCGGGTCCCGTCGGACACTGTAGCTCTCGATGCCCCATCGTCCACAAAACAGAATAAGGCTGAGCGGCCCCAACAACGAGGTATATCTCAAAAGATATCAGGCTCAACATGATATGTCATGCATAATATGCCAAAGCAGTAAAACATGTATCATGCAACAGATAAATATGCAGCATATAAGTGTGTATACTACGCTTGGATATCTCAGTCAGTACATCACGTACCTCACTAAAAAAATCTGACAGAAAGCTCTGAACATAAACAATACCAACATAATGAAATCACTATCAAACCAAATCAAACATGCTACAAGTTCTCCCTAATGATCTTTAAATAACTATTTAAGGCTTTAGGATTATATCTGCGTCCGTCGTCAGCCCGCTGATGATGTCTCGATCTCAGATCACCGACCCATCCTCGAGTCGAAACTATCTTCGAAACTTCCCGACACCAAAGTGCCCGAGAAACTGGCTAGAAAACCTCAGATAACTAGAACTCTCTCTGAAGAATGCAGTGTAGGAAACAAAAGAATCGGCTTCCATTTATAGGCTGCATCCGGACTATTTCAGAAAATCCAAATCAATCTTATCTGCCACGTGTCAAAATCCCATTTGTCTAGTTGGATTTCTCGAGATAATGAAATCTGAAGTAGATCGGTTTATCTCTTTTAAATTGGGTGGATCCCAACAGCTTGTTCCCGAATTATCAATTCCTTAATAATACTTAATTAACAACTCATTAATTATATCTTAATTAATACTTCATTCAAAACAAGGATTCGGGTCATTACACCTGGCCACCAATATAACAACTGCAAATCCTTGTACATCTTCATACTTCCCGGATGAATGGAGTATGGTGTGTCATGAGCTTCCTTCATAATAAGATCTCTCAAAGAATCATCACTAGGAACCCATAACCGGTCTCGATAACGAACTATACCATCCATCTCTGAATATAAGTTCTGACCCTTGGCTTCATTTCTAGCTCTCTACTTCTGCAACTGCTCATCAGTGGACTGTCCATCACGAATCCTGTCTCTCAAAGTCGACTGTACTGATAATGTGGCAAGATTAGGGGCCTTGCCCCTAGCATAGACTGTAAGCTAAAATTGCTGTATCTCGGACTGCAACGGTCTTTGGAGGGATAATTGAGTGATAACTGCTGCTTTTCTACTCAACGCGTCTGCCACAACATTAGCTTTCCACGGATGGTGTCTAATCTTACAGTGGTAGTCCTTTACTAACTCAAGCCACCTGCGCTGTCTCATATTTAACTTCTTTTGGGTGAAGAAGTATTTCAAACTTTTATGGTCGGTGAATATTTTGCACTTCTCCCAATAAAGGTAATGTCTCCATATTTTTAAGGCAAAAACTACTGCTGCAAGCTCAAGATCATGAGTAGGGTATTTTTTCTCGTGAATTTTCAGCTGTCTCGACGCATAGGCTATAACTCGGTCATTTTGCATCAGAACTACGCCCAAACCAATCTTAGAAGCGTCGGTATTAAGAACATACTCCCCTTGCCTTGATGGCATAGATAACACTGGCGCTGAAATCAAAGCTTGCTTCAACTTATCAAAATTGTCTTGACACTTGGATCCCCAAATAAACTTTGCATTTTTCTTCATCAAGGATGTCAAATGTACTGCAATAGATGAGAATCCCTTGATGAATTTGCGATAATAGCCAGCTAGTCCCAAGAAACTACGAATCTCGGTAACACTCTTTGGTACTGGCCACTCTTTCACTGCCTCCACTTTACTTGGATCAACTTCCACTCCACTACTAGAAATGATGTGGCCTAGGAACGCCACTCTATCAAGCCAAAACTCGCACTTACTGAATTTTGCATATAGCTTCCTATCTTGGAGAACTTGTAGTGTTGTCCTCAAATGATGACTATGCTCCTCTTTATTCTTTGAATATATCAAAATATCATCAATGAAGATTATAATAAACTGATCCAGATACGGATGAAATACACGATTCATGAGATCCATGAAGATCGTTGGCGCATTGGTGCTACTACTTAAATTATAATTCACCCAAGTATAGGTTGTCTGCAAGTAATATATTTCGTGACTACGAGATCGATCCACAGAGAGGTTATTTTTATTTTAAATTTATTAATTTATAAATTTTCAAATTCAAGAATGAAGTTTACAAATTATTAATTTATAATTTTTCAAATTCAAGAATGAAGTTTACAATAATAATAATTGATGAAATATTTATTGTATCAAAATTAAAAAACAAATCAAGATAACTACTTCAGTGGTATCAAGCGTTTGATGTAAATTGATAACAACAAATAATTCATTTTTATACCTACAATAAAAAGAAGTTAGCTAAATGAAATGAAATAAAGAAAGAATATACAAAATATAAACAATCTTACTTCACCAAGAATTCATCCTCTTCACCTTGACATAATATATTTAGCTTGCCATGAGCTTACTTTTGATCAACACTAAAATCATCACTCATAGTTAAGAAAATGAAAGAAAAAATATTGGAACTTAGAACTTTGATATACACTTACACTATATTTTACAATGAGATAGAATCATTCTCAAGCTAGCACAAGACCTCTATTTATCGGCCAAATGAGATAAGGGGTTGTAATAGTAGTTTTTGTCTCCTCAAACTTCAATTCCATGGCCCTTCTTTCAATGCTATGTTCCACGACTTTAAGCACCGAATTTGACTTGGCTCAAAATAAAAAACATGAAGGGAATTGTCTGTAGATGAATTTGGCTACTTGGTTCACCTCATTTGGTTAAATATTGAATTATTTATGATTTTTTTACTATAAGTTGTTTATAGTAAAAGTAAATCTGTCATCCTTTTGATATTTGCACAATTTGATCATCTTCATGAACTTTTTAGGCAATCATGTCTTCTGCAAAGTTGTAGATAATTTCTCAAGGATTCCAAACAAATTTGAATCACCTCCATTTGAATTTTGTAACTTGAGTTATCATTATTTTACCAACACGTAGAAAACCTGAAAATTAAACATATTTAGTAAGACACTTAAATATAAACAAACAATACTAAAATAACATAATTTTATATTTTTAATGAAACTTAAATTTTAAAATATAGGTTTTAACATATAACAAATTATTAATTTTAAGTTTCATCACACCCCCACACTATCTTATTACTAGTCCCTTAGTAATAAAATAAAATTTATCAGAAAATCACAACCTAGATTCTTTATTCCTTTTATATATTCAAAGATACAAACATATTCATTTTAAAAACAAAATAATATACCGATTTATATATATATATTTATTTTTTCGTTTAATATAATAATATATAATTAGATGTGTTTTTATTATTATTCTTATTTCACATAATATATAAAGTAACAATATATATATAATTTTTAAATTTCTACATTTTTTATAATAATATAGTCAAAAAGATAATTCACACCACCCACCATAACATGTATAATATCAAGAATATAATTGTAAAAGCCTCAACTCCATATATTCTTTCAGATCAAAATATTTAATGAATATCTAGTTTTCACTCAAGGAGTTAGAATGAATATTAACTCTCATTGAAAAAGGTTAAGTATTAAAGCAGACAATTAAATAAACTAATATTGAAAATAAAATAGGAAAATTTACAAAGAATAAAATCTTCTTTCTTTAGTTTTTTTTTTCTCTTCTTTTGTTTTTTTTCTTTTTTTTTTAAATAACGTGACTGCAAAATTTTACAATAATATAAATTTTTTTTATCCAAACATTCTACCATAAATATATATATATATAAAAACATTATATAACGGATACATCCGACTACCTTTGAAACTAGCACAAACAAATCTTTTTGTTTGTTTGATTCCTTTTTTTTTTAAGATCATATTGTTAGTTTTTTTTACAACACATTGATAGTACATCATTCAAATCTAGAAAAAAATAACTTACAATGAATAAAGTATTTTGCAGTCCGTTATTTATTTACTTCTTTTTTTTCTTTTTTTTTGAATAAATATTTTTTTTAGGGGAGTTATATTCTTGTAATTAACCATTTTTCAATAATCAATAAAAGTTTATTAATTGTTTTCTCATTTCTCACCACTTACTCACAAAAGATGTGTGAGTATATATTATACTTTTACAAAAAAAAATTCTTTCAATTATACATGTTAACAACCATACAAACCATATCTTTTAACTATATTCTTATAAAAATTTTAGAAATTATTATATTTGAAAACACACACAATTATATATATAAATATATATAAATAAATAAACACATCTATTACACATTTTATATTAATTGATCAAAAAAATTATATATATATAAATTGGTACATATGAAAAACAAATTTTTTTTAGTCTGTAATTTGAATATAATGAATATTAAAATCTAGTGTAATGTTATTTTTCAATAATTATTGACTAATGCGTCTCAGGTGCATTTTACTGACACTTTACTCGACAATGAACTAAAAATTATTAATATTATTACTATATATAAGTATATATTTTTATTTACGTAAAAAAAACTAAGAAGAGAAGAAGAAGACATTATTCATACCTTAAAAAAAATATTAAAACATACCGTTGAATCACAAGTTTAGCATCACATGAATTTTCTTTTCTTACTCTTGGATGTTGACCAACTAAGTTGAGATAAGAATGGATCTGGTTCATGACTAAATCCTTGCAGTAAATCAATAAGTTCACCTTCACTTGTAGCAGAAACTAACACCCTTCGTGAAGTTAATGAGAGAAATCAATGTTCCACAACATCATCAAGAAACGATAACAGTTTATCATAATAATTGTTAACATTTAACAAACCAATTGGCTTATTGTGGATATTTAATTGTGCCCAGCAAACGGTATGAAATATTTCCTCCAAAGTACTGAAACCTCTTGGCAAAGCAATGAAAGCATCTGAATGTTCAATCATTTGAGTAATTCGTTCATACATGTTGTCCACTTTCATTTCTTCTCATATTGTTGGTCCAGTAAGATTGGCTAAAGTAATCGGAATAATGCCTAGGACTTCACTTCCACCTGTATGCGCAGCTTTAGCAACTTTTCCCATGAGACCAACTTCACCACCACCATATACCAAATGAATCTTTTTTTAGCAAGTGTGATTCCAAGCTTTTTTGCTACTTCTTCATAAATTGAATCTTTTCCTGCACTAGATCCACAAAATACACAAATATTTTTGATTTTATTTACCGTGGACATTGACATGTTTAGAAATATGTTTTCTGTAATTGTTAGATCACAGCATATGAATTTATAAGCGTACCATGCCAAAAGTCAATATTTGAACATGAAATTATTATTAATAAAAGAAAATAAAAATTACATAAAATTAAAGCACATATATACAGCGTAGTTGTGATTGTGGCTCACATCTTTCTCTGATTTTACGTTCAGTAACGGCTTCAACGCCTTCTATGAGTCGAGGATATGCTACGAATCCAATTTTCTTATAAATCGGCAAACATGGTCTTTTAACGTCAGATTCCCAAGACAAAATTTTGTATATTTATAAATATATATATATTACTTATCAAAATAGATATGTGTAACTACAGTAGGATCTTTGTAATGCTGATTCCACCGTCCATATTGATATTCCTCCTGTTGAAATTGCCACCATAGTTTAAGAAGTTCATTTTGCACGTACCCACTAGAATGTGTATCAAGAACCTCTAGAAAATTATCCAAAAGCTCTTAATTCAAACCATTCTTAATGAATAAAATTTTATCTTCTATATTCATTGATGTCATTCCAACATTTTTGCATTTCCCCTTACAAGTCCACCTTGCACATTTATGACATCCACCTATACGTTTAGCTCTTCGCTTTTTGGCATATGTACTTTTACCAAATCCTGACATATGTCTTATTATTATTTCACTTGCTTCCCCAACCAATCGGACTTTCGCTTCAATTATCAAACGGACATCATTCGGTATGCCATAAGACATCATCAACCTTAGTCGCTCACATCTAGCTTTATATATTTTTTGCAGCGCATTATCTGGTAAACAAGCAAAATATTTACGAAGATTCACAATACACGCATCCATATTATTATTATTATTATTATATATATTTCCATTATTTTGGGAAAACTGAAGAAACCGACTTAGACAGTCACGGAGTACCGTTATCCGCCACTTAACCGGGAAATGAACTAGAATCTGCAAAAACAGAATATGAAAATATCAAACAACTATTATGGATCATATAAAGGCATAAACTCATCATTAAGAATTTCATTTTCTATAAAAGGCTTAAGTCTTTGCCCATTAACTTTAAACACATAATTATTTTTAGGAGCACCATGAGGATAAACAAATTTAACTATAAATGGTCCTGACCATCTCGATCTTAATTTTCCTGGAAATAAATGCAAACGAGAATTTTAAAGTAAAACTTTTTGTCCAATTTTAAATGACTTTCTCATAATATTTTTATCATGAAAGGCTTTAGTTTTATCTTTATAAATATTTGAATTTTCATATGCATCATTTCTTAATTCTTCAAGTTCATTTAATTGCAATTTTCTTAATTTAGATGCATCATCTAAATTAATGTTAAATGTTTTAATTGCTCAATAAGCTTTATGTTCAAGTTCAACCGGTAAATGACAATGCTTGCCAAAAACTAACCTATATGGTGACATCCCTAATGATGTTTTAAATGCAGTTCTATATGCCCATAATGCATCAGTTAATGTTAAAGACCAATCTTTTCGAGTTGGATTAACTGTTTTTTCTAAAATTTGTTTTATTTCTCTATTAGCAAGTTCAACTTGACCATTACTTTGAGGATGGTATGGGGTAGATACTTTATGTGTAATGCCATATTTTCTTAATAAAGAAGAAAATGATTTATTTATAAAATGACTTCCTCCATCACTAATTATTGCTCTAGGTATTCCAAATCGGCTAAAAATATTTTCTTTTAAAAATTTAACAACAACTTTATGATCATTAGTTCTACATGCAATTGCTTCAATCCATTTTGAAACATAATCAACAGCGACTAAAATGTAGGTAAATCCAAAAGATAATGGAAATGGACCCATAAAATCTATCCTCCAACTATCAAATATTTCAATAATTATGATTGGATTTAAAGGCATCATGTTTCGTTTTGAAATTGATCTCATCTTCTGACAGTTTTCACAAGATTTGCAAAATAAATGCGTATATTTGAATAAAGACGGCCAATAAAACCCACATTGTAAGATTTTTGTAGCTGTTTTATTGGATGAAAAATGACCTCCACATGCTTCAGAATGACAAAATTTAATAACATTACTTACTTCATTGTCGGGTATGCATCATCGAAAAATTTGGTCAGGACAATACTTAAACAAGTAAGGATCATCCCAATAAAATTTTTTAACTTCTATCAAGAATTTATTCTTATCCTGTGAATTCCAATGAGAAGGCATTTTATTTGTCACAAGAAAATTTACAATGTTAGCAAACCATGGCATAATAGTAGCATAAAACAACTGATCATCTGGAAAATTTTCATTTATTGGTATTTCATTATGAGATGATTCAGTCATTATTCTAGATAAATGATCGGCTACGACATTTTTTTTCCTTTTTTATCTTTAATTATAATATCAAATTCTTGTAACAATAAAATCCACCGTATTAATCTTGGCTTAGCATCTTGTTTATTTGATAAATATTTTAGGGCAGAATGATCAGTGTAAACAATAGTAGTAGAACCAATTAAATAAGATCGAAATTTATCTAATGCAAATACTACTGAAAGTAATTCTTTTTCAGTAGTTGAATAATTTATTTGAGCACTATTTAAGGTTCTACTAGCATAATAGATTGCATAAGGTTTTCCTTCTTTTCTTTGTCCTAACACAGCTCCTATAGCATAATCACTTGCATCACACATTAATTCAAACGGTAAAGACCAATCTGGAGGTTGTAAAATAGGTGATGTAATTAAAAGATTAATTATTTTTTTAAAAGCATTTTCACATTTCTGAGTCCATTCAAATTGTGTATCTTTTGTTAAAAGATTTGAAATCCTGCATAACCCAAGAATGATCGAACTTCTTTAACCGTTTTTGATGATGTTAAATTAGCAATAACATCAACTTTGGCTTTATCAACTTCAATTCCTTTTTCAGATATCACATGTCCTAAAACAATCCCAGATTTAACCATATAATGACATTTTTCCCAATTTAAAACAAGATTTTTTTCTTCACATCTTTTTAATACTTCTTTTAGGTTTTTAAGACAATTTTCAAATGAATTTCCAAAAACAGTTATATCATCCATAAAAATTTCTACAAATTCTTAAATCATATTACTAAAAATACTTAACATGCATCTTTGAAAAGTAGCCGGAGCATTACATAAACCAAATGGCATTTTTTAAATGCAAAAGTTCCAAAAGGACAAGTGAAAGTAGTTTTTTCTTGATCTTCTAATGATATAGGTATTTGATAATATCCTGAATACCCATCAAGAAAACAGTAATAAGAATTTCCTGCTACTTTTTCTAGAACTTGATCTAAAAATGGTAGTGGAAAATGATCTTTTCTACTTGCATCATTTAATTTTCTATAATCAATATACATACGCCAACTAGATGAAATCCTAGCTTGTAATAACTCTCCCTTTTTATTTTTTATAACAGTGATGCCTGACTTTTTAGGTACTACTTGTGTTGGACTTACCCATTTACTATCTGAGATTGGATAAATAATTCCAGCATCTAATAATTTTAATACTTCATTCTTAACAACTTCCTTCATATGTGGATTTAACATTCTTTGTGGTTGTTGATATGTTTTAGCATTTTCTTCTAAGTGAATTCTATGTGTGCAAATTAAAGGATTTATACCTTTTATATCTTTCAAAGTCCATCCAATTGCATTTTTATATTTTTTAAGTAAGTTAATTAAATCTTCTTCTTGATTTAGTAAAAGAGTGGAAGAAATTACGACATGGCATGTTTTATTTTCACCAAGAAACACGTATTTCAATTCTAATGGTAAAACTTTTAATTCAAGTTTTGTATTATCATCTTCTTTAAAATTATTTTCAGACTCAAAACTTTCCATTGGAAAAACTTCAGATTTTTTATTTTCTTCTTGTATATTTTCTTCCACAATTGTTTCTATTTCATTATCATATTCATTTTCATTTATACTTGGTTGTTTACATAAATTGAACACATTAAGTTCTAGAGTCATATTTCCAAAAGACAATTTCATTATTCCATTTCGACAATTAATTAAAGTATTTGAAGTTGCTAGAAATGGTCGTCCCAATATTACTGGAATTTCATTATGTACTTCTACTGGTTGTGTATCCAAGACAATAAAATCTACATGATATATGAATTTATCAACTTGAACCAACACATCTTCTACAATACCTCTAGGTATTTTGATTGACCTATCTGCCAGTAAGAGAGTAACAGAATTGGGTTTTAATTCACCTAAGTTTTTCATAAACTGAATAAGGAAATAAATTCACACTTGCTCCCAAATCTAACAAAGCTTTTTTAATTTTATTTTCTCCAATAATACATGAAATTGTTGGACAACCAGGATCTTTATATTTTAAACTCAAATTATTTTGTAGAATAGAACTTACTTGTTCAGTCAAGAATGCTTTCTTCTTCACATGCAATTTTCTCTTCACAGTACATAAGTCTTTTAAGAATTTTGCATAGGAAGGTACTTGTTTAATAGCATCTAATAATGGAATATTTCTCTTTACTTGTTTAAAAACTTCATAGATATCAGAATCACTTTTTTGTTTTTTATGATTTGTTCATGCATGGGGAAATGGTGGAGGTTTATTTGACTCATTTACTATTTCAGATGATTTATCATTCACCATATTATTTTTAGAATTTAAGGTATCATCATTTTCTAAAGTATCAGGATTATCATCCTTACTCTTTGATTTTAAATGATCCTTGTTTTCATTACTATATGGATCATTAACTATTTTACCACTTCTAAGGGTAATAACAGATTTTATTTGATTAATTTTTTTATTTTTTAATTCTTGATTTTGATTTTTAGGATTAGTTTGAGGTTGAGATGAAATTTTCTTTTTTCATGAATATTAAATGCAGATGCAAATTGTAATGCCCGAGAATTTTTATCCGGGTAATCTGTAATTATCGATTTATGATTTGATATGATTACGAGGGGATTAATCGGGACACGATTTGACTCAGCATGAGAAGATGTATGTGCGAGGACAGTGCCTTTCGCGCACATGCACGACGTGATGCGCGCACATGCGTAAAACGGGCAGAAGACCTCGCGCATATGCGCGAAGTGAGGGCGCGCATATGCGTGAGTTGTGCGATGAACCAAGTGTAATTCCAGAGAACCTCGCGCATATGCGCCGAGCAGGGGCGCGCATATGCACGAGGTGCTGTGCAGATGACGCGCCGAGACATATGGTCTCGCGCATATGCGCCGAGTGATGTCGCGCATATGCGCGAGACGTGTTTTGTAAAGGAATGGGCCACGTTGCTAAATCATGCATGATACATATATATATATGTATATATCAGAATGCAATTCCTCAGATTCATTCGTAAGAAATTGAGAAAAGCTTCGGGAGAAATGTGAAAAATCCTTACGCCTTTTGTGAAAGATCCGCCCGTCAGAATTTTAATCCGACTTCAGTACTGTGTTTCTATCAACGAAGGCTACAACTGGACGTAAGTTTTGTTAAGTTTTGATATGTCTTGGAATTATGATATTGTTGGAATCGAATACACTTCATATATGATGTTCTTGATATGTTGAACATCGTAGAATCGAAGTCAGATTGAAAAACAGACTGATTATGGAATTGTTATGAAATTCTGATTATATTGATTTGAAATCGGACAGATTTGGATTATGAATGAATTACAGATTGTATCGGATATGAGTTATGACTTGTAATTGATGTCTGTTGATTTGGTATTGACGGGGGATACTGAGATTGTGCCGTTATGCCGTTGATTTGACTTAAATCCAGATTAATCTGATTCAGTGTTGAATTGAGAATAGAACATTGATATTATGATTCTCGATATGTTGTTTCAGATTTACAGAGACAGTCTTTAGTTCAGAACTGATATTGCTTCAGACCGAGACTACAAACAAAAGGTATAAGTCAATGTGGTATTGGGAGATCGACTCAACTAAGATATACTTGAGTTTCCCTAAATCACATACTTCTTATTATTATGTTCATTGATTTGACTTGATATGCTTGTTCTATGGATGTATAGAAAGCAGGTATTAGACGAGTGATCTTGTGACAGAAGTGTCTGATAGTGGTGGGATCGCCACGGGCACATTGCACGATGTCACAAGATAGTGTATTGGCGATAGTGCCACAGTCTGTGACGGATAGGTCAAGACATTGGATGTTTGGTTATATCGACGTGGATAGAATTGGAGTTTCTTCTATTACTGTTGGTCGATATAAGAATGCCAACGTCTGGAAACCGGGATCCCTAGACTAGGATTGAGTCTAGTCTGAGTCGTGGAGTCACGAGTATGATTGATAGTTTTATATTAATTATGTTTCAGACTTTGATATATATTTGATATCTGCTTCATGCTTTATATTGATTATATGACTGCATGTTTCGTTGATTTATACTGGGATTATATTCTCACCAGAATTATCCGGCTGTTGTCGTGTTTGTATGTGTGCATGACAACAGGTGGGACAGGATCAGGGTCGAGGAGATGACGAGGGATCATGATTAGAGTGGAGACCACGGACTTTGATGTTGCTGTAGATAGGGTTTGAAGACTTGATAGCTAGTTGTTGAACCTTAGTCTATATTGAATGTATGCTGTACAGGACTTGTACCTTATTTTATACTGATATGTATAGTAGTATGATTTCCATTACGTTCTGCATATAAAAAAAAAATTTAGACCCTGTTTATTATAATTGATTAAATTGTCCCAATGACGATTATGAACTTGATTAGCGTCCGGGTCCCCACAACAGGTGGTATTAGAGCGATAGATCCTTTAGATTGAGATAGGAGCTAGTGAGCGGGGTAGAATGTGTGTTCTTTCCTGCTTTTGATTGCTAGCATGATTTACTGCTTTATAATGCATGTTTATCTGACTTGATTTGAAAACATGTGTTATTGAGAATGAATCAGCACCGATTCTAGATCAGCAGTAAGTTGATCGGAGGAGGACTAGAATAGAATTCTTGTTTGGGGTTATTAATCTTTTGATTATCAGATATGCCTCCGAGAAGAATACCAGAACAGGGCAGTACTTCGAATCCTCCAATGGATGTGACTGCAACTCCGATGGAGACACTGTTAAAGAGATTTCAGTCATTCCATCCACCGACTCTGAAGGGTACTGAGACTTCAGTGGATTGTGAGAGTTGGCTGGACGATATTGAGATGTTGTTCGAGTCTTTGGATTACAATGATGAGCGGAGAGTGAAACTGATTGGGCACCAGTTGCACGATGTAGCAAAGAACTGGTGGATTACCACCAAGCGGGCCTTGGAGCATCGAGGTACGACTATTACCTGGAATGTCTTTAGAATTGAATTCTATCAGAGATTCTTTCCAGTGTCGTACAGGAAGGATAAGGGAGCGGAGTTTGCAAACTTGAGACAGGGCCAGCTAAACATTGAGGAATATGTGACTAAATTTTCTACTCTGTTGCGATTTGCTCCACACGTGGCCGAGAATAAAGAAGCTATTGCGGATTAGTTCATCAATGGTTTGAATCCCGAGATTTTTACATTGGTGAACACAGGGCGACCGAATAATTTTACTGATGCCCTGAACCGAACCAAGGGAGCCGAAGCCGGTCTGATAAGACAGAGAGGAGCTTCGTTTGTGCCACAAGCACTGAGACCACAGCAACCACCTCCTCGGTTTGAAAGTGGCAGCAGTAGTGGCGGAAAGAAGGACTTCTTGAAAGCTAGAGGGAAGCAATTCAAGAAGTCAGGAAGTAGTTCTTCTAGCTCTGAGAGTCCTCGACAGAACCAGAGCTATACTGGACCTTACTGTAGCACTTGTGGAGAGAAGCATTCCACTGAGCAGTGCCGAGGAGTATTCGACAGTTGCCGTATTTGTAGGCAACGGGGACATTTTGCCAGAGTGTGTCCACAGAGAGACTCTCCGAGAACACAGGGTGCCGAATCATCTGGATCAGCGGCACAGACTGACCGACGATCAGCCGCTGTTCATTCTTTCCAGCCAGCACCGTCTATTCAGTCACAGCAGAGGCCAAGAGGAAGCTAGAAAGTGAGCCAGCCTCCGAGATAGCAGGCCAGAGTGTTCGCTTTGACTGAGGAGCAGGCACAGGAGGCACCTGACGATGTTGTTGCAGGTAACTGTTTTATTTCTGGTTATCCTGCATATGTATTGATAGATACTGGTGCATCACATACATTTATATCTGAGCAATTTGCTTTGATGCATTCTTTGCCTATTGAGTCATTGTCTGCGGTAGTGTCTGTCTCTTCTCCGTTGGGGACGGGTTTGATATCAGTGAAGTCTGTTAGATCGTGTATACTGCAGTATGATGGGCATGAAATTGAGTTAGACTGTATTGTGCTTGGGATATCTGAGTTTGATTGTATTATCGGTATCGATATGTTGACCAAGTACAGGGCTACAGTCGATTGTTTCCACAAGATTGTAAGATCCAGACCTGAGACGGCTGATGAGTGAAAATTCTACGGTAAGGGTTCTCGATCTAGAATTCCTTTGATATCTATATTGTCTATGACTCGATTGTTACAGAAAGGAGCGGAAGGATTCCTTGTCTATTCAGTTGATTTACTGAATCGAGTCCATCATTGGCGGACTTGCCAGTGGTGTGTGAGTTTGCTGATGTCTTTCCAGATGAGATTCCTGGATTGCCTCCGATTCGAGAGATAGACTTCAGCATTGAGTTGATGCCAGGTACAGTTCCGATATCTAGAGCTCCATACCGAATGGCACCAATTGAGTTGAAAGAATTGAAAGAACAGTTGGAGGATTTACTGGCCAAGGGGTATATCAGACCGAGTGTGTCTCCTTGGGGTGCTCCAGTACTGTTCGTGAGAAAGAAAGATGGTTCGATGAGGCTTTGTATCGATTACCGACAACTGAACAAAGCAACGGTAAAGAATAAATATCCGTTGCCTCGCATTGATGATTTGTTTGATCAGTTGCAGGGCTCATCTGTATATTCCGAGATCGATCTGAGATCTGGATACCATCAACTGAGAGTCAGGGATTCTGATATTTCGAAAACCGCATTTAGAACCAGGTATGGACACTATGAATTTATTGTCATGCCATTTGGTTTGACGAATGACCGGCGGTATTTATGGGGTTGATGAACCGCATATTTCAGAGATATCTGGATGATTTTGTTATCATATTCATTGATGACATTTTGATTTATTCCAAGAATATGATTGAGCATGCAGAACATCTGAGAACTGTGTTGAAAATATTGAGAGCTGAGAAATTGTATGCTAAACTGTCGAAATGCGAGTTTTGGTTGAAACAGGTAGTATTTCTGGGTCACATTATATCAGGAGACGGTATTTCTGTTGATCCCAGTAAGGTTGAAGCTGTGATTTCTTGGCCGAGACCGACTTCTGTACCAGAGATTCGCAGTTTTATGAGTTTGGCAGGATATTATCGACGTTTTATTAAAGATTTCTCCAGCATTGCCAAGCCGATTACACAGTTGACTCAGAAAAATGCACCGTTTGTTTGGTCAGAAGACTGTGAATCCAGTTTTCTGGAGTTGAAGAAGAGTTTGACCAGTGCTCCGGTGTTGACTATCCCGTCAGGTACTGGTGATTTTGTGGTTTATTGCGATGCATCTCACCGAGGATTGGGCTGTGTTTTGATGCAGCGAGGGCATGTGATCGGTTATGCCTCGAGACAGCTGAAGCCCCATGAATCTCGTTATCCAATTCATGATCTTGAATTGGCTGCCATAGTCTTTGCATTGAAGATATGGCGACATTATCTGTACGGCGAGAAGTTTGAGATTTATTCTGATCACAAAAGCTTGAAATGTCTGTTTTCACAATCAGAGCTGAATATGAGGCAGTGGAGATGGCTTGATTTGCTTAAAGATTTTGATTGTGAAATCAAATACTATCCAGGAAAATCCAATGCAGCAGCTGATGCACTGAGTCGAAAAGTATGTTCTTTGTCCTTGTCGACGATTGGTGTTTCGAATTTGATAGAAGACTGCTGTTTGTCTGGATTAGTGTTCGAGACAGATTGTCAGCCTCTGAGATTGTGTGCTATTCGGGCCGAACCCGAACTGATATTGAGAATCAAAGAAGCACGGAGAATTGATTAGAATGTACAAAATTCGATTGCTATGGTCAGAGCTGGACATCAATCGGAATGCCAGGTTCGTGACGGTGTTTTGTATGTAAATAATCGTATTGTTGTGCCAAATGTTTCAGAATTGAGACATCGAATACTGACAGAAGCGCACAACAGTCGTTTTAGCATTCATCCTGGTGGCAGGAAAATGTATAATGATTTGAAGACACAGTATTGGTGGAAACAGATGAAATCTGAAGTTACTGAAATTGTAGCCAAGTGTCTGAATTTCCAACAGGTGAAAGATGAGAGGAAGAAACCAGGAGGATTATTACAGATTTTGTCCATTCCTGAATGGAAATGGGATTACATTTCCATGGATTTTGTGACACAGTTACCGAGATCCTCCAGAGGTTGTGATGCGATTTGGGCCGTGATTGATCGATTGACCAAATCTGCATGCTTTATTTCATACAAAATGACATACAGATATGACCAGATGACCGATATCTATGTCCGAGAAATGGTTAGATTGCACGGAGTGCCGAAGTCGATTGTTTCAGACCGTGATCCTTGGTTTACTTCGCACTTCTGGCAGAGTTTGCAGCAGGCTCTCGGTCAAAGTTACATCTGAGTATCGCATATCTCCCCCAGACTGACGGACAGTCAGAGCGGACAATTCAGACATTGGAAGATATGCTGAGAGCTGTAGTGCTTGATTTTAGAACTAATTGGCAAGATGCATTGCCTCTCTGTGAGTTTTCGTACAACAATAGCTATCAAATGAGTATTGAGATGGAGTCTTTTGAAGCGTTGTACGGAAAGAAGTGTCGATCCCCTCTTTATTGGGATGATGTCTCTGAGGTTCCTGAGATTGGACCTGACATGATCAGAGATATGACGGAGAAAGTGAAACTGATTCAGAAAAGAATGAAGGCAGCACAGGACAGACAAGCCAAATATGCCAACATTCGACGTAGACCGTTGGTATTTGAGGCAGGAGACAGAGTATTTTTGAAGATTTCACCTTTCAGAGGAGTTGTCAG
Source organism: Primulina tabacum (assembly GCF_025594145.1). Lineage (NCBI taxonomy): Eukaryota > Viridiplantae > Streptophyta > Magnoliopsida > Lamiales > Gesneriaceae > Primulina > Primulina tabacum. The sequence goes on along the minus strand of NC_134565.1, from coordinate 14,070,601 downwards.
ATTTGGCAAGAAAGGGAAGTTGTCTCCACGATACGTTGGTCCATATGAGATTCTCGAGAAGATAGGAGATCGTGCCTATCGACTCGCATTACCGCCTTCATTATCAGGGATACATGACGTCTTTCATGTATCTATGCTACGGAAATATCTCCCAGATGATTCTCACATTATTCAGCCAGACGAGACAGAACTTGATGAAAGTCTGAGTTACGTTGAAAAGCCGACACAAATTATTGATCGTAAAGAAAAGCAACTCAGAACGAAGACTATTCCTCTTGTGAAAGTTCAATGGACTCGTCATGGCACTGAAGAAGCGACCAGGAAGACTGAATCAGACATGAGACAGGAATTCCCAGCATTATTTCATTAATGTAAGTTTCTATTCAGCTTCTATTATACATTCCTTCTTATTGATATGATTAATTGCCTGTGATTTCGGGGACGAAATCATATCTTGGGGGGAGAAATGTAATGCCCGAGAATTTTTATCCTGGTAATCTGTAATTATCGATTTATGATTTGATATGATTACGAGGGGATTAATCGGGACACGATTTGACTCAGCATGAGAAGATGTATGTGCGAGGACAGTGCCTTTCGCGCACATGCGTGACGTGATGCCCGCACATGCGCAAAATGGGCAGAAGACCTCGCGCATATGCGCGAAGTGAGGGCGCGCATATGCGTGAGTTGTGCGATGAACCAAGTGTAATTCCAGAGAACCTCGCGCATATGCGCCGAGCAGGGGCGCGCATATGCGCGAGGTGCTCTGCAGATGACGCGCCGAGACATATGGTCTCGCGCATATGCGCCGAGTGATGTCGCGCATATGCGCGAAACGTGTTTTGTAAAGGAATGGGCCACGTTGCTAAATCATGCATGATATATATATATATATGTATATATCAGAATGCAATTCCTCAGATTCATTCGTAAGAAATTGAGAAAAGCTTCGGGAGAAATGTGAAAAATCCTTACGCCTTTTGTGAAAGATCCGCCCGTCAGAATTTGAATCCGACTTCAGTACTGTGTTTCTATCAACGCAGGCTACAACTGGACGTAAGTTTTGTTAAGTTTTGATATGTCTTGGAATTATGATATTGTTGGAATCGAATACACTTCATATATGATGTTCTTGATATGTTGAACATCGTAGAATCGAAGTCAGATTGAAAAACAGACTGATTATGGAATTGTTATGAAATTCTGATTATATTGATTTGAAATCGGACAGATTTGGATTATGAATGAATTAAAGATTGTATCGGATATGAGTTATGACTTGTAATTGATGTCTGTTGATTTGGTATTGACGGGGATACTGAGATTGTGCCGTTATGCCGTTGATTTGACTTAAATTCAGATTAATCAGATTCAGTGTTGAATTGAGAATAGAACATTGATATTATGATTCTCAATATGTCGTTTCAGATTTACAGAGACAGTCTTTAGTTCAGAACTGATATTGCTTCAGACCGAGACTACAAACAAAAGGTATAAGTCAATGTGGTATTGGGAGATCGACTCAACTAAGATATACTTGAGTTTCCCTAAATCACATACTTCTTATTATTATGTTCATTGATTTGACTTGATATGCTTGTTCTAAGGATGTATACAAAGCAGGTATTAGACGAGTGATCTTGTGACAGAAGTGCCTGATAGTGGTGGGATCGCCACGGGTACATTCCACGATGTCACAAGATAGTGTATTGGCGATAGTGCCACAGTCTGTGACGGATAGGTCAAGACACTGGATGTTTGGTTATATCGACGTGGATAGAATTGGAGTTTCTTCTATTACTGTTGGTCGATATAGGAATGCCAACGTCTGGAAACCGGGATCCCTACACTAGGATTGAGTCTAGTCTGAGTCGTGGAGTCACGAGTATGATTGATAGTTTTATATTAATTATGTTTCAGACTTTGATATATATTTGATATCTCCTTCATGCTTTATATTGATTATATGACTGCATGTTTCTTTGATTTATACTGGGATTATATTCTCACCGGAATTATCCGGCTGTTGTCGTGTTTGTATGTGTGCATGACAACAGGTGGGACAAGATCAGGGTCGAGGAGATGACGAGGGATCATGATTAGAGTGGAGACCACGGACTTTGATGTTGCTGTAGATAGGATTTGAACACTTGATAGCTAGTTGTTGAACCTTAGTCTGTATTGAATGTATGCTGTACAGGACTTGTACCTTATTTTATATTGATATGTATACTAGTATGATTTCCATTACGTTCTGCATATTAAAAAAAAAATTAGACCATGTTTATTATAATTGATTAAATTGTCCCAATGACGATTATGAACTTGATTAGCGTCCGGTCCCCACACAAATTTTATAGATACCACCCCCATTTGTTGATTTATTGATTTTAGTTGTTGGTGGTTCTATTGTGCCTATATTATTCCAATTTTGAGCATTTTCTGCTATTGAATCCAAATACTCCATAGCTTCATTTGGGTTTTTATCTTCTAAAGTTCTATTACACATTAATTCTATCATTTGCCTATTTTTAGGTATAAGACCTTCATAAAAGTGAGAAACTATTCTTCATGTTTCAAAACCATGATGTGGGCATGTATTAAGTAATTCTTTATATCTATCTCAACATTGATAAAATGTTTCTCCATGTTTTTGAGAAAAAGTTGTAATTTGTCTTTTAAAAGAGTTTGTTCTATGGAAAGAGAAAAACTTTTTGAGAAATTGTTGTTGCATTTCTTCCCATGATCTTATTGAACTTGATCTTAAATTTTGTAGCCATGTTTTAGCTTTATCTTTTAAAGAAAAAGGGAAAAGCTTTAATCGAACTATATCCATGCTACAATTTTGATCATTATAAGTGTTGCAAACTTCCTCAAATTCTCTTATATGTAAATATGGATTTTCATAATCTAAGCCATGAAAATTTGGTAAAAGTTGAATAATTTGAGGTTTAAAGTTGAAATTAGATGCATCAGGAGGAAAAACTAAACAAGATGGGGCACTAGTTCTAATAGGATTCATATGGTGCCTAAATGTTCTTAATTGATCATGTTCTTGATTATTATTATTATTATTATTATTATTATTATTATCTTGATTATTTGAATTATCATCCATGTTTAAATTATTTTCAGATACTCGAATAAGTCTACCACTTTTTTTTGGACTCCAAATACTAATACAAGTAAAAACAACACAATATTTATAAATAAAACATAAATAACAAATATAAACTTAATTTATACCTTCCGGCAACGGCGCCAAAAACTTGCTACTACTTAAATTATAATTCACCCAAGTGTAGGTTGTCTGTAAGTAATATATTTCGTGAGTACGAGATCGATCCACAGAGATGTTATTTTTAGTTTAAATTTATTAATTTATAAATTTTCAAATTCAAGAATGAAGTTTACAAATTATAAATTTTGTCAATGTTCAAGGATTTATTCTTGGTTTATGTAATATTGTTTACAAAAAGTAAAACAAAGGAAACCACTATAAATAATGGTTCCAAGAAAAATTAAATAATTAAACACACATATAATATAATATAGTTCCCACTATAGAAAATACCGAATTAACCGATATTTTATATATGGTACCTATGATTATATATAACTATATAAATATATAATTGTATAAAGTAAATGTTAAATTAAATCATTATATTTCATTTAGAACAACCGGCAGAGCAACCCTATTCCCTAAATGAAATATAGGATTTAATAAGTTAGTTGCGATAAAGAAAAAGTTAGTTGCAGTAAAGTAAAAGTTAGATGCAAAAAAATAAAAGTTAGTTGCAGTAAAGTAAAAGTTAGATTCAAAAAAATAAAAGTTAGTTGCGATAAAGTAAATGTTAGATTGTTAGATGTTAGTATTGAATCATAATATTGCATTTAGAACAACCGGCAGAGCCACGCTATCGTCTAAATGAAATATATGATATAATTATATAAATATATATATATATATATATATACATACATATAATATAACAATAATAATATTTGATGAAAAATTTATTGTATCAAAATTAAACAACAAATAGAGATAACCACTTCAATGGTATCAAGCATTTGATGTAAATTGATAACAACAAATAATTCATTTTTACACCTACAATAAAAAAGAAGTTAGCTAAATGAAATGAAATAAAGAAAGAATATACAAAATATAAACAATCTTACTTCACCAAGAATTCATCCTCTTCACCGTGACATGATAGATTTAGCTTGCCATTAGCTTACTTTTGATCAACACTAAAATCATCACTCATAGTTAAGAAAATGAAAGAAAAAATATTGGAACTTAGAACTTTGATACACACTCACACTATATTTTACAATGAGATAGAATGATTCTCAAGCTAGCACAAGGCCTCTATTTATAGGCCAAATGAGAGAAAGGGTCAAAAATTTTAATAATACCATGTAGTTGTAATAGTAGTTTTTGTCTCCTCAAACTTCAATTCTATGGCCCTTCTTTCAATGCTATGTTCCAAGACTTTGAGCACCGAATTTGACTTGGCTCAAAATAAAAAAACATGTAGGGAATTGTCTGTAGATGAATTTGGCAACTTGATTCACCTCATTTGGTTAAATTGAATTATTTATGATTTTTTTACTATAAGCTGGTCATAGTAAAAGTAAATATGTACTCCTTTTGATATTTGCACAATTTGATCATCTTCATGAACTTTTTAGGCAATCATGTTTTCTGCAAAGTTGTAGATAATTTCTCAAGGATTCTAAACATATTGAATCACCTCCATTTGAATTATGTAGCTTGAGTTATCATTATTTTACCAACACGTATAAAACCTGAAAATTAAACATATTTAGTAAGACACTTAAATATAAACAAACAATACTAAAATAACATAATTTTATATTTTTAATGAGACTTAAATTTTAAAATATAGGTTTTAACATATAATAAATTATTAATTTTAAGTTTCATCAATTGGTCAACTCGAACGGCATGACCATAAACTCATAGTGCCCATATCTAGTACGAAATGCCATTTTGTGAACATCTGACTCTTTTACTTTCAATTGATGCTATCCCGAACGCAAATCAATCTTAGAAAATATCGATGCTCCTTGCAACTGATCAAACAAATCTTCAATTCTTGGCAGTGGATACTTATTTTTGATAGTGACCCTATTAAACTCTCGATAATCAATGCAAAGACGCATACTACCATCTTTTTTCTTCACAAATAATACCGGTGCACCCCATGGATAAAAACTAGGGCGAATAAAACCCTTGTCTAGCAATTCTTGAATTTGATCTTTTAATTCTTTCATTTCAGCAGGTGCTAGACGATAAGGTGCTTTAGATATAGGAACTGTGCCCGGCATTAGATCAATAGAGAATTCCACTTCACGATCGGGTGGAATACCAGAAACGTCTTCGGGAAAGATGCTAGGAAAATCCCTAACAATATCGACATCCTCCAATTTCTGACTTATAGGAGCATGTGTGGTAGTGAAACATTCTAGAAAATCTTGACATCCATGCTTAATAAGTTTCCTCGCACATAGACAAGAGATGATGTGCGGCATTTGCTTGTTTCTCGCCGCCTCGAAGACAAAAGATTTACCACCTGGTAGTCTAATAGATACTGATCGCTGGCGAAAATCAATCGAAGCTACATTTGCTGATAACCAATCCATCCCAAGTATAATATCAAATTCGGGCATAGGAAGCACAATAAGGTCTGCCCGAACCACATCTTTGCACAAACGAAGCTCTAGATTTTTGACAATCTTAGACGTGAGCATAAGATCACCGGAAGGAATAGTAACTTTGAAACCCAAACCCATATCTTGAGGAATAATATTCTGTCTTTTGGTTAAGGTTTCAGATATGAAAGAATATGTAGCCCCTGAATCTAGCGATGCATAGGTAGCTACACCTCGAAAGATAATCCTTCCTGCGGCGAAAACATCTTTTAAATCTTTTCGTGTTGAAGCTTAAAGATTTACTATCATTAATTTCCCAAAGGTTAGGTGAAGATTGCATGTTGAACTTAAGCATTTGTTGAAAAATTGCATTTTAGCCCTTCAATTTGTTCAAAACTTTCATTCTAGTCCTTATTTTTTTGAATATTTGCAATTTAACCCTTATATTATTTCGAAAATTCTGATTTAGCCCCTTATGTTTCGATAATTACATATTTGACCTTTAAGAATTCTGAATTTGCACTTAGGTCCCTTATCTTTCAAATTATTGTATTTCGGTCCCTTAAATTTTCGAAATTTCTTTTTTAACCCTCAAATTCTTGAAAATTACACTTTTAACCCCAATAATTTCGATACCCTTATAAAACCCCTTAGTTATGATTTTCTTTTAATTTTGGCCCTCAAATTTTTATTTGGAATCAAATCATCCATAAAATATGGCAGAAAATTAACATCATTTTCTATGGTTTCTAAAATCATAACTTAAATCCAACTAAGGTAGAACATGCAACCTAAATTTCACTAGGTTAGATCGTGTTCTCAATTCAATTCTTATAACCAATTTAACATTTCATGCAAATGAAAGCAATAAAAATGTTAAATGACTAGGTTACCCGTGATGAGCGTAGTGCCTGCCTCCTCTTCAGCTTCCTCGGCATTCATAACATATGCTCGTCCCATAGTAGGTGCATTCTTCTTTGGGCAGTCAGCTGCTTTGTGTCCTTCTTCCTTGCATATGAAACACCTAGAAGTACCCCACACACATGGCCCATAGTGTAGTCGATTGCACTTCTTGCATGGCTGTCCTTTTGCAGGTTTTGGTGCTGCAGGTGGCGGCTTTCGCTGTCCTTGCTTCTTGACTTGACCTTGGGGCTTTGGAGGCCCTTGAGGTCTAAGAAGACCCGTATATGGCTTCTTGTTAGGCTGGTTATTATTCTGATGTTGTTGCCTCTTACGCTGTAACTCAAAGTCAATGTCCTTCAACGATTGCTCAGCCTGATATGCATAGGTAACTGCACTAGCATGATCTAAAGGACGCATCATCATAACATTATTCCGTATAGTAGGTCGTAGGCCATCCATAAAGTGTCTAAGTTTTTCTTCCGCATCCCTGGCAATAAGGGGTACAAAGTGACAACCCCTATCAAACTTTTTCATGAATTTGGCAACAGTAGCGTCTCCCTGACGGAGAGTCATAAATTCCCTCTTTAGTCGACTTCTGACATCAGCAGTAAAATATTTCTCATAGAATTTTTTCTTGAATTGAGCCCAAGTGAGTGTAGCAAGGTCAACACCATGCTCGACTCCTTCCCACCATAAAGAAGCATCATCTCTAAGCAGATAAGTGGTACACCTCACACGCTCAGCATCTCCCATGTCCAGATAGCGAAAGTGTACCTCAAGTGAACGAATCCAACCCTCAGCAGCAAAAGGATCGGTAGTGACAGAAAATTCCTTCGGCCCTAGCCTCCGGAACTTATCATATATATCATGTTGTGGCCTAGGTGGCTGCTGCTGCATCTGCTGTAACTGCTGCTCTAGCTGTTGCTGCTGTAATTGCTACTGCTGTATCTGTTACTCGAAGAGACGAGCCATCCCCTCTAATGCACGAGTAGCAGGATCCCCTGGAGGAGGGGGTGATGGTGTATTCCCTCGACGTTTCACACTGTTCTCGGCTTGATTTTCAATAACGGGGGCACGTCTAAGAGGCATTTTATCTGAACTTTTTCCAATTTCTAACGTAACCAACATGCACTTAAATCTAAGTTTTCTAACCATATGACATATCCTTAATCATTTAGCAATTTAAGCATGCAAAGCATAATACTCGAAAAGCTAGTAAACATGAAACGTAAACATATTATTCATGTCATCATTCAGGTAGCAACATATTAAATCATATAAAGCTTGTAAAACTTAAAATTTGCGGTTTGACGACTGAGCTTCCCGGCACTGGCGGCGGCACAACCCTTTACAGAACCATTGCTCTGATACCAACTGAAACGTCTACTTATTCGTTTTCTTAAAAAGTACTAGAATTTTTTTTTTAAACCCTCAAACTTTCTGCCTATACATATACATATACATAAAAATACTTTTGCACCATTTTTAAATCAATCATCCAACTAGTATTTGAATATCCAAAAGGAATAGTCAAAACCAGAAATCGTAAAACGTTTTACCAAACCTAAAAAGCAATAAATGTTGAAAAGTGTAGCCCATACTAAACCTCCCAAAAATCTCTCAAAAGTATAAATAAAATGTCGTAAAAATATTTAATGTAAAAATCATAAACTTAAATGCGGAAAGTAGAAGCGCTGGTCCTCAGGTTATGTGCTCTGACAGTCCAGAAAGTCAACCATCAAGACCTCCAATGTCATAATTATTAATATCACCTGCGTCATACACATCTAGTAAGTCTAAAGACTCAACACATCATATCCTTGACAACAAATAATACGTAATACAGTTAACATATAACAGTGAAAAATACTTGTACTTAAAATATCATTTTCATAATAATGAATAAACTTTAAACTTAAACATTTTCATTAACATAATCATATAAACATATTCATATTCATATCCATATCCATATTCGTATCCATATTCATATTCATATTCGTGTTCGTATCCATATTCATAATCATGTTCGTGTTTGTTGAATTAAGATCATGATTGTGACTCGTATACTTAATCGTATTGGGCGATGGATCCATCTAGAGAAAACCACAGTACTGGGTGGCGGGGGACACCAGCGACACTCTCACCGGTCAACTGGGCTTTGGCCAACCTATAAACATATTCGTATTCGTATTCGTATCTGTAACCAAGGAAACACGATCGTTGGGCTCCCACTGGGACCATAACCCTGACGATATCTCCAACATATAGTAGTCACAATCTTTCACATCCTTCAACATGTTGTATTTCTATCACTTAATAAAAATATGCATATAATATCATTTTATTTTGAAACCAAGCATGCAACATATCTTTTAAATGTCCAATTTAAAACTTAATAATTCATGAACATTTAAAAATCATATTACAACATATAAAAATTCATAAACATGTGAAATAATCATATTAGCATATACAACAGCATTCAGGACACTGCCATGACGTTTACTAATTTCTAGGTGTAAAATGACTGTTTTACCCCTTGACGCGACATTTTTTGTTTTTGACTTAATCTTGATTTCTTTTACTCTAACATGTCCCAAGTAATTGTTTAAGTTTAAATTAAAATTCTCATAATTTTATTTTGCATAAAAACTAGGCTTTTTAATTAATTCGTAATTAGACGTTTTAATTCCGAAAAATCCCAAACTTTAAAATAAAATTCTTAAATTCAAAACTTAGTCTTTTTATATTTTTTTAGCCCTCGTGAACCCCGACTCGACCCCCGTGAGCCGTTTTCACTTGTTTAAGTTTAGAAAATCCTAACTTGACCCTAATTGGTTATCACCGAGTCATCTTTCGATTTTCTCGAGCCGCCCTCGAACCATGATGAACCAAACCATGACCCACACCCTTAGACACCCTGCTGGACCTTAGGAACACACGGAAACCTTCCCCAACTCAAAACCGAAGGCCCCCAACCCCTAACATAAGTTGGCCGAGACTCCCTTATGGACAAGGACTCTTGTTTAGGTGCCTAGGACTCTAGCCAATGACTTGGCCCTCTAACCAGCCTCTCCAGCACTCGCATAGGACCCTTAGGACACACTCTATCCCAGCCCTTGAACCCTAGGACAAGCCTCACACCCATGCGCAAGCCTGCAACCTGCGCGCAACTTGACTCACTTTTCGGGTAGGGGTCCTCGATGGATAGGACTCCTCCCAGCCCACTTGTTTTGACTCCTAGCATGGCTAAGACCCTACCCTTGACACCCCCACGGCTCGGGCTAGCCCTGGAACCAAGCCAAGATCAAGCCTAGTGATGCAAATGTGGTTGATCAAGCACCAAAGAAAGCATGGGAGTCGTTGGAGTTGCCCGAAGGACCTATAACGAGGGGACGAAGCAAGAAGTTTAAAGATGCACTTCAAGGACTCATGATGAGCTATCAAGGAAGTCCTACAAGTTGGATGTCTAAATTAGAGGAGGTTGAGAATCATGGGAATAATATTGGAGGTTTTTGGAATGTTATTCAAGTGCAATTGCCGAAGGTACAGCGCACCCGTGCCAGTTTAGGGACTGCACCCGCGGTCCATAATAATCAAATTTAAGAGAATATTGCCGAAGCTATACCGCACTCGCGGTCAGATGGCGAGCGCACCCGCGGAAGGCGAGCGCACCCGCGCTCCTTAAAGGACCGCACCCGCGGTCCTTTGCATCCGAACTTCGCCGAAGCGGCACCGCACCCGCAGTCCAGTTTGCAGCGCACCCGCGGTCTTTTGTCAACTTCCATGTCAAATTTTCTTGTTATCATAATTAAGCCTTTTTACACTACTTTTTCATACTTTATTGAATATATATTCAGTGTATCAGACCATGAACGAATAAGGATGAATGATAGATAAAAGTTCTTGAGTTTTCTCTCAATTTTCAAAGCTTGTGCTTTGTGTTTATCAAAATCAAACTTATCAAAGATTGCATCTTTGTAGCGTTTGTCGATTGTTCTTCGCACGGATTGTCAAAACAAGTTCTTTGAAGGTTCGTTTGAAATTCAATTGTTTTATCGTTGATATTTGTTGCTAAGTTATAATCGCTTAGAGGTGAATATCACAAAATCGTTACTTGTTTCAAAAGATCGGGACAAAATAATCGTTCCTTGTTTGTTATTGAATTGAGGGTGCGATTTATATATTCGTGCTTGCCTTTCATTCGTACGAGGATTCGTATCATTTGGTATCAGAGCTTTGGCTCATTGAATTCAAGTAAGTATCGTTGTTGTTATTTTTCAGATCTGTCTCAAATTTCATTCTGTTTTCATATCTGTGGTATCCTTTTGTTTCTATTGTCATATCTACCAAAAACAAAAACAAAAATTTGTTCTGTTTCAAGTTTTGTGTTATCTTTTGTTCTATTTTAAGATCTGCGTTTTTTTCTATCATCTTTTGATAATCCAGAATTCCCGAAAAATTTGTTCTGTGTTATTCTGTCGTTCTTGTTTTTGTGCAATCCATGTGAAACAGTTGCAAGTGTTCACAAGTTGAATCTTGTTAGTTTGATTAAAAAATATATATATATATATATAAAGATTGAGCACACCTTTGAGAGAACTATCAAATTCTGGTGAAAAACATTTGAGTGCGAGTGTTATTTCTTTGGAGTGATCGTGAGAATTTGGGTGAGGAAAATCTTTTATTTCTACTAACATTTTATTGCAGGTACAAAATCTGAAATTAAAATGGAGAGGGAAGTAGGAGAGAGTTCGAATCAAGGGTTATCTAAGGTTCAAATGGAGGCGTTATTTGGGCATTTTAGTAGAATGTTGAGGGCCGAGTTGGATCCTTTATATGAGAGGTTGGATAGGCTTGAAGTTAGTACGAGTGAAAATAAATCTAAGCCTAAAGGTTTGGGTAGAGTGGATGAAGAAGAGAATGATTATGATTTTGAAGGAGAAGAGGAGAGCCAAAACGAGAATTGGGGTAGAAGCGGAAGAGGTAGAGGATTTGGTAGGGGAAGAAGAGAAGCCTTACGTGGTAGGTACGATGATGAGAATAAGGAAGATAATAACATAGGCAGCATTGAGATGAAAATTCCGTCGTTCCATGGTAAGTCGGATCCAGAGGCTTATTTATAATGGGAAAAGCGAGTTGAATTTGTGTTTGATTGTCACCATTATTCAGAACAAAAGAAGGTTAGGTTGGCCGTGGTTGAATTTGTTGATTATGCACTTATTTGGTGGGATCAATTAGTGACCACTAAGAGAAGATGCAATGAGAGGCCTATAGAAACTTGGGCGGAGATGAAAAGCGTAATGAGGAAGAGGTTTGTACCAAATCACTAGTATAGAGAAATGTTTAAGAAGTTACAAACTTTGAGACAAGGTGTGAAGAGTGTTGAGGACTACTATAAAGAATTGAAAGTAGTCATGATTAGAGCAAACATAGATGAGGATAGTGAGGCTACTATGGCTCGTTTTCTGTGTGGTTTGAACAGGGAAATTCAAGACCAAGTGGAGCTTAGACATTACTTAGATCTAGATGAAATGGTGCAAATGGCGATAAAAGTGGAGGAACAACTCAAGAGGAGAGGAGTTGGTCGTATCACACAAACTGGGAATACATCAACACCTTGGCGTTCCAACGTTGTTAAACGTGAAGAACGCAAGGTAGTGGTCAAGCCCAAAGTTGACATTAAACAGGAGGAGCCTAAGCAGGGAATGCAAGGTAAACCTGAAACTCCTATTAATCGTTGTAGAGATATTAAATGTTTTAGGTGTCAAGGAGTTGGACATATTGCTAGCCAATGTCCCAATAAAAGGGTGATGGTGTTGAATAATTATGAGGAGTATGAATCTCATAGTGAGGGAGATGATGGAGAGGATGAAGATGAGATGCCTGCATTAGAGGATCCTGATGAGGGATATGAAGTAGTTGTGGGTGAGGCATTAGTGACTAGGCATATCATGAGTGCCCAAGTCAAAGAAGAGGAGACGAATCAGCGGGAAAACTTGTTCCATACTAGATGTTTTGTCAGTGGCAAAGTTTGCAACGTTATTATCGATGGAGGAAGTTGTACCAATGTTGCTAGTCTTGAGATGGTTGAAAAATTGAGCTTGCCTACTTTGAAACATCCTCAACCATATAGGCTACAGTGGTTGAACGATTGTGCTGAAGTGAAGGTGAACAAACAAGTTTTGGTTGCGTTTTCGATTGGGAAGTATGTTGATGAGGTATTGTGTGATGTGGTACCAATGCATGCTTGTCATATTTTGTTAGGAAGACCATGGCAATATGATAGGCAAGTGACACATGATGGGTTTAGAAATAAATATTCTTTTGTACTCAAGAAAGAACCCATTGTTTTACTTCCTTTGTCCCCAAAACAAGTGTTGGAGGACCAATTGAAAAAGAAGAAGAGAGATGAGGCCAAAAGAAAGAGTGAATTAAAAAGTGAGATGGCATTTGAAAAGAAAAATGAAATGGCTAAAAACAAAAGTGATAAAAAAATTGAGATAGCCATACAAAAGAAAAATAAGGAAAAAGAAAATGAGAGGAAAGAGACCAAAAAGAAAATATATATGGTCCAAAAGAGTGACATGAAACAATTGTTGCACACACATGATACACTTGTGTTGATTCTTTACAAAGAGATTCTCTTTAACACAAGTGATATAGCCGGAAATCTTCCGAGCATTGTTGTTTCCCTTTTGCAGGAGTTTGATGATATATTTCTAGAGGAGCTACCTCAAGGAAGACCACCATTGAGGGGGATTGAGCACCAAATTGATTTTGTGCCCGGAAGTGCATTACCAAATCGTCCAGCGTATAGAAGCAATCCGGAGGAGACCAAGGAGCTTCAACGGCAGGTAAGTGAATTATTAGATAGGGGTTTCGTGCGTGAGTCCATGTCTCCTTGTGTTGTACCTGTTTTATTAGTTCCTAAGAAAGATGGCTCATGGCGTATGTGTGTAGATTGTAGGGCAATCAATAATATAACCATCAAATATAGGCATCCCATACCTAGACTAGATGATATGTTAGATGAATAGCATGGTGCTTGTATTTTTAGCAAGATTGACTTGAAAAGTGGTTATCACCAAATTAGGATGAGGGAAGGTGATGAGTGGAAAACGGCTTTTAAAACCAAGTACGGGTTATATGAGTGGATGGTCATGCCTTTTGGCTTAACTAACGCTCCTAGCACTTTTATGAGGTTAATGAACCATGTCTTGCGTGCATACATAGGAAAATTTGTTGTTGTTTACTTTGATGATATCCTAGTATATAGCAAAGACTTGGATGAGCATGTTAATCACTTGAGACTTGTGCTAATCACACTAAGGGCTGAAAATTTATATGCTAATTTAAAGAAATGTGATTTTTGTACAAGCAAACTTGTCTTCCTTGGTTTTGTGGTAAGTTCGCAGGGAATACAAGTGGATGAGGACAAGGTAAGTGCTATTCGAGATTGGCCAACGCCTGCTTCTGTTGGTCAAGTTCGAAGCTTTCATGGTCTTGCAAGCTTCTATATGAGGCTTGTAAAAGATTTTAGCACACTGGCGGCACCGATTACGGCGGTGATTAAGAAGAACGTTCCATTCCATTGGGGCGAAGAGCAAGAGAAGTCTTTTAATATTATTAAACAAAATTTAATTAATGCGCCTTTACTTGTTTTGCCTGATTTTTCTAATACTTTTGAAATTGAATGTGATGCTTCAGGTGTAGGTATCGGTGGTGTTTTGATGCAAGCAGGACGACCAGTGGCGTATTTTAGTGAGAAACTCAATGGAGCAGCGCTGAACTATTCAACGTATGACAAGGAGTTGTACGCGCTTGTGAGGACTTTGGAGGTGTGTCAACACTACTTGAGGCCTAAAGAGTTTGTGATTCACACGGATCATGAGTCTCTTAAGCACCTTAAGGGGCAGCAGAAGTTGAACAAGCGTCATGCCAAGTGGGTTGCATTCATAGGTACATTTCCCTACATCATCAAGTACAAACAAGGTAAGGAAAATGTAGTGGCTGACGCATTATCACGGAGGTATGTACTAATCTCTACTTTGGAGTCTAAAGTTTAGGGGTTTGAGCATGTGAAGGAATTATATGTGCTAGATGAGGATTTTAAGAATGTATTTGAAACATGTATGCATGGTCCACATGACAAATTTTATTTGCATCATGGTTTCTTGTTTAAAGAAGATAGGTTGTGCGTCCCTAGATCATCCATTCATGAATTACTTGTTAGGGAGGCACATGGGGGTGGCTTAATGGGGCATTTTGATGTGGCTAAAACTTTAAGTGCATTGCATGAACATTTCTATTGGCCACACATGAAACGTGACGTTGAGCGTGTTTGTGATAAGTGCATACTTGTAGACAAGCTAAATCTAAAACACAACCACATGGCTTGTATACACCACTTCCCGTCCCTAGTGAACCTTGGGTTGATATTTCTATGGACTTTGTTTTGGGGTTGCCTAGGACAAAGAAGGGGATGGATTCTATATTTGTTGTTGTGGATAGATTTTCTAAGATGGCTCATTTTATTGCTTGTCACAAAACTGATGATGCATCTCACATTGCGGATCTATTCTTTAGAGAAGTCTTTAGGTTGCATGGCATGCCTAGGACTATTGTTTCGGACCGTGATGTTAAATTTTTGAGTTATTTTTGGAAAACGTTATGGGCTAAACTTGGCACAAAATTGTTGTTTTCTACTACATGTCATCCTCAAACGGATGGGCAAACTGAAGTTGTCAATAGAATATTAGGAACACTTTTGCGTGCTATTCTTAAAAAGAACTTAAAGAATTGGGAGGATTGTTTACCATTTGTTGAGTTTGCTTATAATCGTAGTGTGCATTCTACTACGAATTATTCACCATTTGAAATTGTATATGGTTTTAATCCTTTGACTCAGTTGGATTTGATATCTTTACCTGTGAGTGAAAAGTTGAATATGGATGGCAAGAAGAAAGCTGAATTCGTTAGAAGTTTGCATGAGAAGGTCAAGGATAACATCGAGAAGAAGAATTTACAATACACGAAGCAAGCCAACAAGGGAAGGAAAAAGATGGTTTTTGAAAAGGGAGATTGGGTGAGGTTGCACTTAAGGAAGGAAATATTTCCAGAAAAGCGACGTTCAAAACTCTTACCTAGGGGTGACGGACCATTTCAAGTGCTTGAAAAGATCAACGACAATGCCTACAAATTAGACCTACCAGGTGAGTATAATGTCAGCTCTACTTTTAATGTTAGTGATCTTTCGTTGTTTGATGTAGGAGATGATCAAGATTTGAGGACAAATCCTTTTCAAGAAGGGGAGAATGATGCAAATGTGGTTGATCAAGCACAAAAGAAAGCATGGGAGTCGTTGGAGTTGCCCGAAGAACCTATAACGAGGGGACGAAGCAAGAAGTTTAAAGATGCACTTCAAGGACTCATGATGAGCTATCAAGGAAGTCCTACAAGTTGGATGTCTAAATTAGAGGAGGTTGAGAATCATGGGAATAATATTGGAGGTTTTTGGAATGTTATTCAAGTGCAATTGCCAAAGGTACAGCGCACCCGCGCCAGTTCAAGGACTGCACCCGCGGTCCATAATAATCAAATTTAAAAGAATATTGCCGAAGCTATACCGCACCCGCGGTCAGAAGGCGAGCGCACCCGCGCTCCTTAAAGGACCGCACCCGCGCTCCTTTGCATCCGAACTTCGCCGAAGCGGCACCGCACCCGCGGTCCAGTCTGCAGCGCACCCGCGGTCTTTTGTCAACTTCCGTGTCAAATTTGCTTGTTATCATGATTAAGCCTTTTTACACTACTTTTTCATACTTTATTGAATATATATTCAGTGGATCAGACCATGAACGAATAAGGATGAATATAGATAAAAATTCTTGAGTTTTCTCTCAATTTGCAAAGCTTGTGCTTTGTGTTTATCAAAATCAAACTTATCAAAGATTGCATCTTTGTGGCGTTTGTCGATTGTTCTTCGCACGGATTGTCAAAACAAGTTCTTTGAAGTTTCGTTTGAAATTCAATTGTTTTATCGTTGATATTTGTTGCTAAGTTATAATCGCTTAGAGGTGAATATCACAAAATCGTTACTTGTTTCAAAAGATCGGGACAAAATAATCGTTCCTTGTTTGTTATTGAATTGAGGGTGCGATTTATATATTCGTGATTGCCTTTCATTCGTACGAGGATTCGTATCACCTAGCCGTGGAGTACAAAATCGAAGCCCTTGACCCCACATGACAGCAGCTTGCTTCTCAGATTATTTTCATGATCGTGTGGTTGTTTAGGTGATGTTCTAGGGCTCTAATTTCATGTAAAACAATGCTTGATCGTTACCTATATCATGGCAGCCCTTAATCAATACAAATACATGTTTTTGGTAAACAAAACTCAAGTTTTAAAACCCATGTCCATGAAACTTCGAAAATAATCATCATGGTTCTTAATTTTTCACTCAAAATATGCAACAAATCATAATATGGTGTGATGATGTTTGAAGAGGAGGATTATGTGTGCTTTTGCGTAGTTAATGCACGAAAAACTGTTGACGATTTGCGATGAATGGAAAAGAACCATGGCTTGAAATCTCCTTGAAGCTTCCACCGAATTTTGCCTCAAAATTTTGTGTGTGCCGTGTACTTTAATGAGTTTGGGAGAGCAAATTCATAAAAGTAGCGTGTAGTGTAGGGTTTGGGGAGGGTTTTTTGTATAATATATACTAATTAATCACTAACAAGGCTTTAGGCCTATTAAGTCAACAATTTAGGCCCATTAGTCTTAATTAGGATTTAATTAAAACATTAAAATAGTTTTAGTAAAATAAGTTTGTGAATTTAATAGCCGGATTGTCAAAAAGTTTGTTTTTTGTTGAAAATCTAACACCGATAAACATTACGCTCCGACATATAAAATCACCTCAAAACCCCTTATTTTAAAAAATATGAAAAAACCAACACCCATATTTTAAATAATTAAAACAATTATTTAATAAAAATATTTTTTGTTTTTCAACCATCGATCTCCGTTCTTCGATCGCAACTTGAATAATCCTTAAAAATACAGTTTTATGCATAATGACAATTAAATCTTATTTAACATATAATCATGAATGTCACATAATCAATTAAGAAATTAAATCAATTAATTATTTATTTTCATATTTCTTAGATTTGCATGCAGTTGGATTACGTCGTCTTAATTTTGGACCTTACAATCTACGTCCCCGTGTTTACAACTTCGAGTGGATCATGTACTAGTGGGCGATGATCCTCTATCTATGAGGATGCAAATGCGAGATCTTCCATCTGTAGTTCCTCTGATGCTTCAAGTTCCTCTTCAAAAATTATCTCAAACCCATCAATTTTCCATGCTTATTTCCCTATCACCAAATCTAGAATTTGAAGCACACATGCTTTCTTTATGGCGACCACAGCTATTACCATTTTTTTTCCTTAGAATTCAATCATGAATTTCCTCAATATTGGTTTGATCATCGGCCTAGGATGCTCAATGATCGTAGATTTGAGGATCCTTCCAAACACTTCATTGGTTCCCATAAACTTTAGTTGTACAAATATCCCTAGTGATATACCTTGCTTCAAAGACTCATTAATTTCCTTGAAAGAGCAGAGAATTGACTCGGATAATTTCCACTCCACCGCCCTTCCAAACTAGCAGGAACTTATGCATTGATGATGACGTACACTGATATGCATGTGTCCAGTCACGACCTAACAAAGCCTGAGAATCGACACAATAATTAACCACAAATATATTGAAATAGAAGACTTAACGTCCACTATACTGTTTGTGAAATATTACCCTGGATATGTTGGATGTCTTGAAACACGAGCAAAGCACAGCAACTTGAATCACGAACAAAAAGCAACAACAATAAGAGCAAGTCGAGGCAAAAAAGATCCTTTCTCCGCAAGACGAAATTGCCCGTATAAAGTGCTACATGTTGCAGGCAATCGTCCCCAAGATACAACGACTTAATCCAGAAGATGCAGCACAACAATTTCTGGATATCAGCGAACAAGTGTATGCTTGAACTTTCAAGTATTTCGAAATGATGAATGCAGCAATATGAGAAGAAGTAATGTAGTGCAAAATGACCAGCAACCTTGGACAACAAATGGAGGGATTATTTATAGATGATAATCGGTTGCGTTGAGGAGACACGTCTCTCCAGACCGCATGCTTCGAAGAGACACAATTCTAGTCAAGGGATACAATGGTTGAGCCAAAACCAGCCAAGAACAGATGCATTATTGCCAAGGGACGCGCATGTTTTTCTGAAACAGCGCTATGCGCGCAGCCGCGCCACAACACGCGTGGCTGCGCGCATAATACTGCCCTCAATCAGCAAGGCGCGCGCGCCCGCGCGTGAAGCTGCATGGCCGCGCGCCTTGCTCTGTGTTCGTGCACAGTAGGGCGCGCGCGCCCGCGCAAGAAGAGGCACGACCGCGCGCCCTATTCTGGGCGATGGCGCGCGCATTCGCGCGGGATGTGGCGCACCCGCGCGCGTACCTCAGTCCAAGTGCATCAATTTGCGGCTCTAATGACTGAAAAAAATTATTCACCAAATTAATTTGATCCAAAAAGATTAATACTTGTCAAAGACCGCACCGCACCGACCCGACCTGAGACGAGACGAGCGCGCGCGTGTGTGTTTCACCGAGACACAGCCTATTAGCGTCTTCCCCCTTCAAAAAACTTCTGGTACCCCTTGGGGCCCAAACCCCTATTCAAACTTGGAGTTTATAAGGAAGACTTCATTTGGCTATTTCTCCATGTGGGACAACTCCCACTCCCTTTTCCAGTTCAACAACTCTTCATTATTCATTTATCCAACAATCCCCCACATTAATGAACTTAATGCATGTATGCATATTTACTTGAAAGCTCTTGTGACTTATTATTGCATTAGGATAGGTAGCTTTTGACATTGAACCTTCCTTAGTAATATACCATAGGATTTACTAGTTGAGTAGTGACATGATGTCTTGAACTAGTCAACCGTTTATGTAAACCAAGTCAATAGTATTTACACAATAATAATTCTAACATATTCTTGTTCTCATGTTGTGTCCATTTCGGCCCTGGATCATATCTTTGATTCATAAGTGTTTTTCATTGAAGTGTCCATTACTTCTCACTTATATAGGTGATCTCTTAACTAGAGTATCCTGTCATACGCTACCCTTTGGTATAGGAATCATTAAAAGAAGACTTAACCTCACCACATGTTGCAGTTCTTTTCTACTTGGATTTTGTAGGAATGAGCCTTTATTTATTCCAAGTACTCAAACTAATATTTATAACTTAGTTGTCCCATTGAACCAAGGTCATGGGATCTCCACTTCACAAGATTGGGTTACCGCTATAAATATATTTTATTTTGTGGGTTTTAAGCACATTCCTCTCAACAGTTTGTACATTTGATCTCTATATATACCTTTAGTAAACAGATCCGCTAGGTTTTCCTTTGATTTCACATATTCAACAGAAATAACCCCATTTGAGATTAATTGTCTTATGGTATTATGTCTCCGACGAATATGTCGAGACTTACCATTGTACATACTACTTTGTGCTCTTCCTATTGCCGATTGACTATCACAATGAATGTTAATGGAAGGCATTGGCTTATTCCAACAAGGAATATCTTCTAGGAAGTTTCTGAGCCATTCGGCTTCTTCCCCAGCTTTCTCTAAAGCAATGAACTCGGATTCCATAGTGGATCGAGCTATACATGTTTGCTTAGAATATTTCCATGACACCGCTCCTCCACCTATTGTGAATACATATCCGCTAGTGGATTTGGAGTCTTTTGTGTCAGATATCCAATTGGCATCACAATAACCTTCCAAGACTGCAGGATATTTTGTATATATCAAACCATAGTTCAATGTATATTTTAGATATCCAAGCACTCTTGTTAAGGCTTTCCAATGTTCCTTACATGGATTACTTGTGAACCTACTTAACTTGTTCACTGAATATGCAAGATCCGGTCGAGTACAGTTAGTCAAGAACATTAGACTACCAATTATCCTTGCATATTCAAGTTTTGAGATAGGATCTCCTCGATTCTTTGCTAAGTGAACACCTAAATCTATAGGTGTTCTAGCAGGACGACTGTTTAAGGTACTAAATTTTTCAAGTACCTTTTCAATATAATGGGTTTTTGATAACATAATTCCATTATGTATTTTAGAGATTTTAATCCCTAATATAATATCACACAACCCCAAGTCTTTCATATCAAAGGACCTTTTCAACATATTCTTCGTATTTATAATCAACTCATGATTACTTCCCATAATTAACATGTCGTCTACATAAAGGCATACAATAAAATAAGCATTTGCACTACCTTTAATATAAACGCATTTATCACATTCGTTGATTTTGAAACCATTTGACTTCATTGTTGTGTCAAATTTGTCATGCCATTGCTTAGGTGCTTGTTTGAGTCCGTATAATGACTTGACAAGTATACACACCTTCTTTTCTTGTCCGGGAACGACAAACCCCTCGGGTTGTTCCATGTATATTTCCTCTTCCAGTTCTCCATTCAAGAAGGCTGTCTTCACATCCAATTGGTGAATCTTAAGGTTATGCAACGCAGCAATAGCTATGAGAACAAAAATGATGTAATCCTAGTAACTAGAGAGTATGTGTCAAAGAAGTCATATCCTTCCTTTTGTTTGAACCCCTTAGCCACCAAATGGGCTTTATATTTATCTATAGATCCATCTTCGTTGTATTTCCTTTTAAGGATCCACTTGCATCCTAAAGGCTTACAACCCGGAGGGAGATCAGTCAACTCCCACGTATGATTATGCATGATGGATTCTATTTCATCATTTATAGCTTCTTTCCAGAAAGGAGCTTCGGGATTGGATAGAGCTTCTTGAATGGTTCTTGGTTCATCATCTAACATGTAAGTCAGAAATTCAGGACCAAATGACTTTTCAACTCTAGCTCTCTTACCACGCCTTGGTTCTTCATTGATTTCTTTAGACTCAATAGTAGATTCATAAGTTCTTTTAATGGAACCTTCTTTTCTTTTCTTACGAGAAAAATTGTTTTTAAAGAATATTGCATTCCTTGATTCCATAATAGTTCCTTCATTAATATCAGGAATCGTTGACTTATGCACCAAAAACCTATATGCACTACTATTATAGGCATATCCAATAAAAATGCAGTCAACAGTTTTGGGTCAAATTTTGACTTTTTTTGGCTTTGGTATCTCTACCTTAGCCAAACACCCCCACACTTTTAGGTATTTGTAAGATGGTTTGCGACCCTTCCATAGTTCATATAGAGTTTCATCTTTCCCTTTGTGTGGTATTTTATTAAGAATGTGGTTTGCAGATAATATTGCTTCCCCCCACAAGTTTAGAGGTAAACCACAATTTATCAACAACGCGTTCAACATCTCCTTGAGAGTCCGATTTTTACGTTCTGCAACTCCATTGGATTGAGGTGAGTACGGTGCTGTAGTTTGATGAATTATGCCATTGTTAGTGCAAAATTCTTCAAATGGAGCGACATACTCTCCACCTCTATCACTTCGAATCATTTTGATTTTTGAACTCAATTGATTCTCAACCTCATTCTTATAATTTTTGGAAGCTTCTATAGCTTCATCTTTACTATTCAATAGATAGACGTAACAAAATCTTGTGCAATCATCAACGAATGTTATGAAGTACTTTTTCCCACCTCGAGTTTGCACAAATTTTAAGTCACATACGTCGGTGTGAATTAATTCAAGTGGATTAGTACTTCTTGTCACAGAATGGAATGGAGCTTTGGCCATCTTTGCTTCAACACAAATCTCACATTTATCTTGTGGATTTCTTTTAAATGCAGGTATTACATTTAAATTTGCAAGTCTTTGTAATGTGTTGAAGTTAAAATGTCCTAATCTTTCATGCCATAAATTAGAACTTTCACACAAGTAAACAGAATCATTCACTTTATTCTTTGCCTCTTGGCGGTAAACATTCATTTTGAAGGGACCATTATCTTGGTACCCTTTTCCAACAAATACACCACTTTTGGTTAGGACAAACTTGTCCGATTCAAACACAAGTTTAAAACCCGCTTTACTCAACAAAGATCCAGAAACTAAGTTCTTTCGAATGCCTGGCACATGCAGCACATTCAACAATGTTATCTCTTTGCCGGAAGTCATCTTCAATACCACTTTGCCAATTCCTACGACCTCAGACGTCGTGGAGTTTCCCATAAACAATTTCCTATCACTTACAGTAGTGTAGGATGAGAACATCTCCTTTTCAGCACAAATGTGGCTAGTGGATCCGGTATCTACCCACCATTCCCTTGGATTATCCACCAAATTGGTTTCAAATACAACTACGGATAGATCAAGTTGTGAAAGATCTATGGGTACATGCCTTTCTTCGATGATGTGGGCTTGTTTTGGTTTCTGAGGTTTGTTGTCTTTCCTTGAAAGGCTACAGTCCTTGGCCATATGATTCGGTTTGCCATACTTGTAGCAAGTTCCTTTGAACTTCTTGGCCTGCCCTTGTTTCTCATTTTGAGGGCGCTTTCTCTTGTGACTGGTGCTAGATTATGTCAGATTGGCCTTGGCCTCGGTCTCCATTGTTCTTTTGTGGGTTCTTGAAGTCTTTCCACATCGGAGGCAATTTTTCAATGATAGCCGCCACTTGGAATGGTTCATTGATGTTCATTCCCTCTGCCAACAAATCATGAATAATAATTTGAATTTCTTGTACCTGGTTTATTACTGATTTGTTGTCGACCATTTTGAAGTCCAGAAATTTGCCCACAACGAACTTCTTGATTCCTGCGTCTTCTGTTTTGTATTTCTTTTCCAAAGAATCCCAAAGTTCCTTGGCAGTGTTGACAGAACAATAGACGCTGTAAAGTGTGTCATCGAGTCCATTGAGTATGTAGTTTCTGCAGAGGAAGTCACTGTGATTCCAAGCGTCAAGTGTAGATCTTCGTTGTGTGCCTGTGTCGTATGCAGCAATGACAGGGAGTTCCTCCTGAGGAATCGAGATAGGCTTAGTGTGGTGAGGTAGAAAAGTATTTTCTGCTGCCAACGTTTGAAGTCGGCACCATTAAACTTTGCAGGCTTTTCGCCGTGTGCGGGAGCAGCAGGGACGGTATGCAATGGCGCAGGAGCAGTAGGAGGAGTCGACATAACCAGAATATAAAAAACGTAATAAAATTTCGTCTTGCGATTGTTTGTGAGATATTACCCTGGATATGTTGGATGTCATGAAACACGAGCAAAGCACAGCAACTTGAATCACGAACAAAAAGCAACAACAATAAGAGCAAGTTGAGGCAAGGAAGATCGTTTCTTCGCAAGATGAAATTGCCCGTATAAAGTGCTATACGTTGCAAGCAATCGTCCCCAAGATACAACGACTTAATCCAGAAGATGCAGCACAACAATTTCTGGATATCAGCGAACAAGTGTATGCTTGAACTTTCAAGTATTTCGAAATGATGAATGCAGCAATATGAGAAGAAGTAATGTAGTGCAAAATGACCAGCAACCTTGGACAATGAATGGAGGGATTATTTATAGATGATCATCGGTTGCGTTAAGGAGACACGTCTCTCCAGACCGGATGCTTTGAAGAGACACAATTCTAGTCAAGGGATACAATGGTTGAGCCAAAACCAGCCAAGAACAGATGCATGATTGCCAAGGGACGCGCATGTTTTTCTGAAACAGCGTTGCGCACGCAGCCGCGCGACCGCAGGCATTATACTGCCCGCGAGCAGCAAGGCACGCGCGCTCGCGCGAGAAGCTTTGCGGCCGCGCGCCTTGCTCTGTGTTTGCACACAGTAGGGCGCGCGCGCCCGCGCGAGAAATGGTGCGACCGCGCGCCTTGTTCTGGGCGATGGCTCCAAAAGTCAGCAACAGGCGCGCATCCGCGGGGGATGTGGCGCACCCGCGCGCGTACCTCTATCCAAGTGCATCAATTTGCGGCTCTAATGACTTAAAAAATTTATTCACCAAATAAATTTGATCCAAAAAGATTAATACTTGTCAAAGACAGCACCGCATCGCACCGCACCGCACCGACCCGACCCGAGACCAGATGAGACGAGCGCGCGCGCATGTGTGTTTCATCGAGACACAACCTATTAGTGTCTTCCCCCTTCTAAAAAATTCTGGTACCCCTTGGGGCCCAAACCCCTATTCAAACTTGGAGTTTATAAGGAAGACTTCATTTGGCTATTTTCTCCATGTGGGACAACTCCCACTCCATTTATCAATTCAACAACTCTTCATTATTCATTTATCCAACATATACCACAATGGTTTTGGAGACTTTACAAGAGAAAGTAGAGACTGACACTTCTGTATGCATAAGATCCCCCACTCTGCCCAAGTTCATAAGCACTAAAGGAGGCAGGATGTTCATTGCGGAACCATTGTCAATTAGCACCCCTGAAATAGGTTGAAAATTACCATGTGTCTTTATGTACAATGGTTTGATGTTCTTAGTCATCTCAAGAGCTAGTATATCTATTTCTAATTTCTTTGGTTTGCGCGGTATCTCTTCATATATACTTATACCAGTGCGCATTTCACTAACTTTTCCTTCAACATGATCCTTTTGTTTTGGTGCCTCTAAATTTATACTCTCTTTTTTTAACTTGAACACATCAGGTAGGATCACACATCCAGTAGCATGATCAAAAAAATTGTTGAATTTATCCACATTGAAATTGATCACATTTTCATTGTTCAGTTCCAGATCTAATAACAAACCATCATCATTAAATTCCTTATTTTCTATGGCCTTCCTACAAAATTTATTCTTGCTTTGGATTTGAATCTCAAATTCATCCTCTCTCCTGATGTTTCTTCTTTAAGAGTCTCCTCTTTTGAAATTGAGTAAGAGAATGTGGAACTTCTTGTGTTGTGCTACATGCTACTTCCCATAAATGTGTACCTTAGGAGGAACAACAAATCTTGGTCTGTCATAAACTCTTCTGGTGCTCTGATGGCTTTCTTCTTCCAAGGCTCCAATTTTCTCATGGCAAGTTGTTATTTGGACTTTGTCCATATGCTTGTTCTCGAGCTCTTGTTCCCTGAGGATAAAAGTGGTTCCTTGGCCCATGGGCCATTGTTTCTTGAGGCTGTGAATGACTTTTGAAAGATAAAACATTGTGACGATAGGAAGTGTTCCTTGGCCCTTGGGCTATGGTCTCTCCATCATGAAATTGGTTCCTTGGCTCATGGTTAGATATTCTCTGTCATCCGTGGGGCACACCTTTCCTCTTATATATCAAGAAAGCTACGACCCTTTGTCCTTGACTTTGTACACCATGTCCTTAGTTACGTACCCAATACATTTTGATCACTTTTCTGGGACCTAATGTACCATTCATCCTTGATTCACTACACATGTAAAAAAATATAGTGTAGCTATGTCATACTAGCATAACGGATGCCAAACCCAGGAAGGACTCATCATCTACCACCATGGCCTCCTTCTTTTTGGGGAACTCCAACACTTCCTTGTTAGTCCTGTTATGCACTATATTTCGGAAGACCCAACCAAAGTTAGTAGAGTAATTGTAAGAGTTAAGGTACTTACAAAATTCCATTCCTTTTAGTTCATCTTCTTGTATTGTCAACCTTGATATTTCTGTCATGCACGTTTTTGGTTCAACTGGAGAGACTTCGGTGTGAAACTGCTCCTCCATTTCTTGCCAAGTGGAAATGGAATTGCAAGGACTTGATGTGTGCCAGGAAGATTTTGCACTTGCCATGGGGTATGGAAATATTTTAGTCTTCAGAGTAGAAAAACTCTCGAGATTCATAAGTTCCCCAAACCGTTTGGTGTACTAGTGATGTTCTCTAGTATGTGTTGTCCATATTCTTAAAACATTAGCAAAGATCTCGAGATCTTGAGCTTGTGACGATAACATTCATGTACCATCTCCTTCTTAGTTTTTGGATTCACCACATGTACATCGTGTAGTGGGTGTGGGAGAATCGATGCCCCCAAAGGATTAACAGAAGCTTGCACTGGGTAGTGGTTCCTCACATGCCCCTAAAATTATTTTGGGTTACTGAAAACAAAATTTTGAATGATCGGCACCATATCACTGCATTTTGGATTATGTGGAGTATTTTTTAAATGCCTTCTTCTCCATTTTGTGAAGTGAAGTGTATCGATCAACATCATTCTCTTGATTGATATTTACCATGCAGCGGGTATCTTTGGTAGCGGGTATTGGCTGCTGGGAAACTCCTCTTCATTCGATCTTCCTTGTCTCCTATCTTATGTAACCCATAACATTCAGAATCATTTTGTTCACCTCTTGCACGTGTCCCGTGACATTCAACATTATTTCCATCATCTCTAGTTCCTTAGTGCTGATGGAATCGAGGTGAAAGAAAGAGATTACCACATTTTTTGATCCAAGATGCTATGGCAGTTCCTCGAACTCTTCTTCCTGTGCAGAAAATTACCACCACCATCATCAATGTTTCCTCTTGTTTTCTGTGGCATTGTCCCACTGGGAGTGCCTAATGTTTGCACACAAAATTGTCTAGGTGGGTGTTGCATGTTTGCAGACATGCCAAAATATGAAAAAGTGAAATTGATGGAATATTATAGGTTTCATAGTTTGACAAATTAATCTTAAAGGAATTGAAGACTTCGTTTTGAGTTGAACTGAAAAACCTTATCAACTGAAGTTTTCGTAACTGATAGGAGATCAATTACAACTGTTAATGTCCAGTTGAATTGATCGGCTGTTCAATTCAATTCAAATCAATTGGCCTCGACATCAGTTGAAAGATCAGCGTAACAGTCTGACAGGTCGTACCAAAGCAGAACAGCTGTATCCGAACAGAACAGTCTGAAAACCTATCGGACGCTGATTTTTCAACCACAAAATGATGTCATTCCAATTGAAGCACAAGGAAATAATCAGTTACAAACTGAGCCAGAATTGCAAATAAGTCATGAAGATCAAAATTACAAATGGAGAAAAAAATCGATTACCCTCAAGATTTGATATTAGGTAACCTATCTGATCCGATGAAAACCAGAAATTAGATTTTGAATTTATTTATTTATTCTGCCTTTATATCACAACTGGAACCCAATAAACTGAAGAAGCTCTAGCTGATCCTAGTTGGTTATTGCTATGCAAGACGAGCTTAATCAGGTAACACATAACAATGTCTGGACATTAGTTCCAAGTCCCTCTTCAAAATCTATTATAATTACCAAGTGGGTATACCGAAACAAACTGAATGAAGACGGTTCAATTATGCGCAATAAAGCAAGACTAGTTGCACGAGGATACAAGCAAGAGGAATGAATTGATTATGACGAGACCTATGCTCCAGTTGCTAGACTAGAAGCAATCAAGATATTCCTAGCCTACGCATCCTACAAAAATTCAAAGTGTATCAGATATATGTCAAAAGCGCATTTATGAATGGTCAGTTGCAAGAAGAGGTGTATGTATGACAACCTCAAGGTTTTGTTAACCATTTACACCATAATCATGTTTATAATCTTAATAAAGACTTATATGGTCTGAAACAGCTCATCGAGCTTGGTATGAGACCCTATCAAAATTCTTGATTGATCATAATTTTACAGCGGGAACAGTTGATAAAACACTGTTCAAATTCACCAAGAAAGATCATTCGTTAATCGATCAAATTTATGTTGACGATATCATATTTGGGTCAACTAACCCCAAATTATGTAATAAGTTTGCTAAGCTGATGCAGGAAAAATTCGAGATGAGCATGATGGGTGAACTGACATTCTTCAAAGGCCGGCAATCGAAGCAACTAGATAATTATATCTTTATCAGTCAAACCAAATATACGAAGGAATTGCTAAAGAAATTTGGCATGAAAACATGTTCGGCTGCATCCACTCCCATGAGCAAATCAGATAAATTAGATAAAGATGAAAGGGGAATATCAATTGAGATGACACTATATAGAGGTTTAATAGGTTCTTCATTATACCTAATTGCTAGTCGTCCCTATATTATGTTTACTGTTTGTTTATTTGCTAGATTTCAGGACTAATCCTGAACAATCGCATTTCCTTGCTGCCAAATGTATATTAAAATATCTAAAAGGCACACAAAACGTGGGCTTATGGTATGCTAAGGAATCATCTTTCAATTTAGTTGGTTATTCAGATGAATACTGTGCAGGATGTAAGCTTGATCGTTAAAATACAAGTGGATCATGTCAGTTTCTAGGAGACAGACTGATCTCATGGTTCAGTAAAACGAAAACATATATCGCCACTTCCACAACTGAAGATGAATACTTAATTGTTGGAAGTTGATGTGCTCAACTTCTCTGGATTCAGCAACAACTGAATGATTATGGAGTAGTAGCTGAAGAGCCACCGATCTTCTGTGACAACACTTGCTCCATTGCGATTACATACTGTAACGTCCCGAAAATTTGAAGGTCCACGTGAACCACATGCATGCAAGTTATTAAATTTCTTTGGTATTTTATTAAATTGTTTTAGAGCATTAAATGTATGTTTATTTCATGTAGTTGTGTTTTAATTTATGATTTATTTAAAGTTCATGCATAATTATTGCATAATAGAATTTATTTCATGAAAATTTAAATGTTCGTGCATTAAAAATTTTTAAGTTGCATTTCACGTTCGAGCGGGGAGCAGAGACCGGGAAATTTTCAAGAAAATTATTTTATTACATGATTAATTTTTATTAATTAATATAAGATGTTTTAAAGGTATTTTTCAAGAATTGGGATTTATTGGGTATTTTTACCTGCATGATTTTAATTTTCAACTGTGCGCAAATTTTAGCGAATCGGGAAACTTTTTGAGGGTTCGGCAAATATTTTCAAATTATTTCCAACACGAAATATTTTTCGAGATTGTGTTTGGATCTAATGGGTCTACTTTTAAGTTTATTGAGCTAAAAACACTTTTTATTTTAATTGAGATCCATTAGTGCATATATTAATTAACTTCAGCATAACGTAAATCTAATTAAAACTAAGTGGACACCCACCCATTTACTTCAGCAGCCCCTCCACGTGAAGGCATCATCTTATTTCTTCTCCCACAGCCGACAGCTTCTCCCTCAACCTTTTTCCTCTCAGTTTCCCCATCAGCTGCTCAAGAAATCATCGGCCACTTCAATTCTTGCATAGAAAAGTTCTCCCGGGTCTCCCTCACATCGTTCTTGCTCTCCAAACATCCAAGGCACGCGTTGCACTTTCATTTTTGCATCAAATACGCCATATACATGTGTTTGTATGATAGATTTTATGTGGAACCTTCGATCCAGCATTATACATGGAAGTAGTTTGTATTTCTTCAAATTTATGCATTTCTTGTTATGCATCTCACATTTTCCTTCAAAGTTGTTGCAAGGGGCTGCTGTATGGTGTGTTAAGGGCCTGTTATTGCCGAGTTGGAAAGGATTTGCAAGCTGGAGCGATGCCTTGCAGCGAGAGAAAGTGTTGGTCGAATTATTGAGGTTTTGGGGCTTGGAAATGGGTTTGATCGGTGTAGAAAGGGTTCGGTCGTGCATGGTCTTGAACCAAGCTATGTCTCAGTCCTAGTAATATCTGGTAAGATGTTAGAAGTGATCCATGGGTGTTTGGTTGAGGGAGAAGCTCGGTCCTTGGAGGTAGAGCTTGACCGAGATAAAGTGTGATAGGCTCGATCGGTTTATGCCTTGGTTTGTGCAGCAGCTTTTTGCTTGGGTTTGGCTTAGTTTAGAAGGGTCATTAGGGTCTTAATGCTGAGGTTTAAAGGCTGGACAGGTGGTGGGATAAGAGGGGACCGAAAGGTTAAAGATTTGGGGGCCATGTGTTGGAGTATGATCATAGAAGGGGGGCCGAGAGTTTAATTTGAGGGGAGTAGGTTCTGTTCGAAATATTATGGGTTTAGAGGACATAATTTAAGTAGTAAATGATTTAGAATGAGTTGTTTAAATTATGGTTCAAGTTGGGAGAATTTGGTTAAGTATCGGTTTTATTTGGGTTAAAACCGGGACATCGGTCCAAGTTTTAAAAAAATTCGGTTAAGTTATGAAATGAGCTTGAGTTTACGTCTAGTAATGCTTATAAATATGTTTTGGGTTATTTTTAGGAGTTTGGTAATCTTCGGAACAAAATAATGAGTTTTGGATTTATCCGGGATTTAATCGTCGCACGAAATGTTAATTAAAGGATTAATGGAAACGTCTAGATTTAAGCTTAATAAAATTATGAGAAATTATATTTAAGCTCAAATAATTATTAGAAGTCTAAGTTTTTAATTTGGAAATTTTATGCTAAGGTTTGGTTTAATTCGGTATTCAAACGCATTAATAGGTTATATTTAAAGATTAATTTAAAAGTCATAGATTTAAGTCAAATAAAAATATGGGAAAGTTCTTGTATGCTTAAATAATTATTTGGGACGTGTTAGAGTCAATAGAATTAAGAAAATGTCAAAGAAGTGAAATTTTACGTCTATGGGCAAAATGGTAATTTTGGGTTTCAGGGGCAAAATGGTCATTTTGCACCTGAGGAGAGATGTTGGTCCTGGCAGCGCCCTGAGCACAAATTCATGATATTTTAAATGTTCCCGCATCATGATTCACGATTTTTAAGATTTTAAAAAAATATACGTTGCATGCTTGAATTTAAAGGAAATTGCATTTATACATGAATTTTGTAAGTGATGAAAATAATAATGTTTTGAATGACGGGAATTAGTTGTGGCTATCGAAGTATATGTAAATGTTTAAGACGTATATGTAAATGCTGATGATGAGGCCTAGGCACAGTGGATGGGTGATAATGTCACTGAGGTCCGACAGCCGTCGGGTACCGCGGTTCTATGTATGATTGATCCATCGTAAATGATGATGTAGTGATAGTCACCTCTAATGAACTGAATTCACCAATGATAAATGATGAACGATGAATGATGAACAATGAATGATGAACGATAAATGAATGATGAACGATGAATGATGAACGATGAACGATAAATGATAAACGATGAATGATGAATGATGATTAACGATGAGCTGTTTTGACACGTCATGATTTTACAAGACACGTTTATGTTACGTTTTTAAAGTTCATGAAAGGTATGTTGAGTATGATATTTTTCACTGCTGTGTGCTATGTATATGTATTTGCTATTAACGGTGCATGTGTGTTGAGTCTTTAGACTCACTAGGCGTGTGTGATGCAGGTGAGTTCAATGTTGAGGAGACTAGGGTGTTGGACTCTGAGTCAGCAGACCTGGTGGGCAACACGACCCGAGGACCACATTTTTTCCGCATTATGATTTATGAAACTGAGAGGAGATGAACATTTTCTTACGATGATGAATTTAATATTTTTACTCGTTTATGTTTACGTATAATTTTGAATGAGTTTGATTATTTTACAGTGCGTTATTTTTATTGTCAAATATTTAAGATCATTTTTAAATGTTATTTCGAAAATGCGAACTTTTAGCTTTATAAAAAAAAAACTTTTCCGCACTTTTAAAATAGCAGACGTTAGAGTTGGTATCAGAGCAAGGGTCCTGTATAGGGTTGTTCCACCGCCAGCTTCTGCAGCTCAGTCTTCAAGCCTCAAGTCCGTAAGCTTTTATGGTTTAAATGATTTTTTAATGCTATCACCTGCATGTTTACATGATATATGCTTTGCAATACATGTTTATATATCGTTATGTTTTGTGATTTGATGCTTTAAAAATTTTTATGCATGTTACGAAATGAAATGAGAAATTATATGATTTTCATGCATGCTGGCTTTGTGGTGAAATTGGACATGAATAAGAATTTTGTTATTGGGCATTAGGAAAGGTTGAAAATAATTTGACTTTCTTAATTTTTGGTTAGTAAGTACTGATATTCTACTTGTGGGTCAAAAGTTAATCTTGAAAATTATAAATGCTTTTGGGACTCGTGGTTGCTAGTTGAATTAATTTTTGAGGATTCCTTGTAAGGATTAATGATTCGAAAACTAAGACAATATTTGGAAGTATAAAAACGTAGAATTTATTTAGAATGCATGCTCTACATAGTGGGACCTAAGGATTGAATTGCATGGATTGAGAATTTTAAGGACCTAACTGTATTAACCAATAATTTGAGGACCTAAGTGCAACAATAAAATTCTGAGAGACTATTTCGAATTTACCAAACTTTGGGATTAAATTTTTTGTTTTGAGAACTCTAAGGTTTAATGAGTCCTAGTCGAAAATTTTATGGAAAAAAAATACAAATTTCAAGGAGTTATAGGGCCAAAATTGTAATCTTCGAGAATTTTAAGGACCAAATTGTAAATTTTGAAATTTTGAGGATTAAATTCGAACTTTTGAGAAACACTTGAGTTAAATCAATAATTTTTTTAGGTTATGGGAATTGATTTTGAGTTTAATGAACTTAAAATTTTTGAAATTTATGTACGAGAAATCTATAAAATGGAATTAGGAACGCCAAGAACTTATGGGTAATTGTGGAATTTTCGAAATTAAGGACAAATTATGTAATGTTTGAGGAAATTAAGAGTTGATGTTACAATTTTAAGAAATTATGGGGACTAGTTTAACAGTATGTGAGAATTGATTGGTTTTAACGACAAGAATCTTTTTATGATTTAGGTTTGAAGGGACACCTAGAAGCTTGAAACAATTGATTATTATTTTATAAGGAATGACAATCAAGGACATTGTAGGATGATTCAATATTAGGCTTGAAAATCTAGGCGTTAATGGAGCAAGATAGTGGAAAAATTAAGATTTTACAGTGATAACAATTTAAGGTAAAGTGATCATTTAATTAAGTTATAAGATTAGACATTAAGTTAACTTATTTTTGGGAACTTAAGGTTTGATGTATCATAAGTTTTAATCATGATTTTAAGAGTTAAACTTATACCTTTGTTGGAATTTGATTTTTCTAGAAAATTGGATACGATTGACGGTTAGGCTACTTGATAGACGCATGTAAGAATTGAGGTAGACACATTGTCTTGAGAAATTTTTGGTAACTCAATAAGAAACTTGGGAATAAATGAATATGTGTGTTGAAATTATGTTATCTAATACTAATTGGGTTGCGAAGCTTGAAATTTTAAGTTTATGAAATAGGTGTTCGTAAGGAAATTGTGGGTGAAATAAAAACAAAAGGAAATTTGCGGTATTTAGCATAGGTTACCAATGAACGAATATTAAGTTTCTTGTCGAGTAAGAAATCTAAAATATTGATATGGAGATTCTAGAACTCTATGGGTTATAAGTGAAGTTTATTTATTAAAGTTAGTCTATGGGATAACTTATTAAGTTTTATACGCTAATATTAATTAAACATTAGGGATACGTAAGAATGCGACATTTGTTTCAAGGAGGAAAATCTAAGAGTCTTAGGCCTCAACTATATTGTAATTGGGAAGAGAATAATTTAAGCATGCAACTGATGCGAGAGGTGTTTTACTAATTTGGTAGAAGATCATTATTTTATAATTGGGTTTTATGGATTAACGTTATTCGAGGTTTAAGATTTGCAACAATTTTACCTCCGGGTGTACTCGTAAATAATTAAGTTATGTAAGTTTGGTGTCGTAAGATAAAGATTCGATTCAAGAATCTTAGGCTAATATTATTATGAGATTGAGATAAGATTTAACATATAAGTGTTTTACCGAGGATAGAAGTCGATCAGTAACTTTTGGTGCTAAGGTTTCTTAAGTTGAACTCCATAAATGCTAATGTAATAAATCAATGAACATTACGGATATGATATAAGAAAAGTAAGACGCAATAAAATTCGGACTGTCATTTCTAATATTGGGAAGTTTGAGAAAAGTCAAAATTCGTGGCCTGAGTAGAATAGAACTAAGTCGCCATAAGTCATTCTAGGTTGCGATTCGCAAATAAGAATTTCAATAGGCTAAATAATTAGGATTGAGGAGATATAAGGGCAACTTAACACTTATTTTATTAGAGAACGCAGCGGAAGCGTGAATTATTGGGATATTAGAATTAAGAGTCTAAACTTTTTGTTTATCGAGGATAAGGGAATTTCGAGGACGAAATTCAATTTAAGGGGGGTAGATTGTAACATCCCGAAAATTTGAAGGTCCACGTGAACCACATGCATGCAAGTTATTAAATTTTTTTGGTATTTTATTAAATTATTTTAAAGCATTAAATGTATGTTTATTTCATGAAGTTGTGTTTTAATTTATGATTTATTTAAAGTTCATGCATAATTATTTCATAATAGAATTTATTTCATGAAAATTTAAATGTTCGTGCATTAAAGATTTTTAAGTTGCATTTCACGTTCGAGTGAGGAGCAGAGACCGGGAAATTTTCAAGAAAATTATTTTATTACATGATTAATTTTTATTAATTAATATAAGATGTTTTAAAGGTATTTTTCAAGAATTGGGATTTATTGGGTATTTTTATCTGCATGATTTTAATTTTCAACTGTGCGCAAATTTTAGCGAATCGGGAAACTTTTTTAGGGTTCAGCAAATATTTTCAAATCATTTCCAACACGAAATATTTTTCGAGTGTGTTTGGATTTAATGAGTCTATTTTTAAGTTTATTGGGCTTAAAACACTTTTTATTTTAATTGAGGCCCATTAGTGCACATATTAATTAACTTAAACTTAACCTAAATCTAATTAAAACTAAGTGGACACCCACCCATTTACTTCAGCAGCCCCTCCACGTGAAGGCATCATCTTATTTCCTCTCCCACAGCCGACACCTTCTCCCTCAGCCGACACCTTCTCAGTTTCCCCATCAGCAGCTCAAGAAATCATCGGCCACTTCAATTCTTGCATAAAAAAGTTCTCCCGGTCTCCCTCACATCGTTCTTGCTCTCCAAACATCTAAGGCACGCGTTGCACTTTCATTTTTGCATCAAATACGCCATATACATGTGTTTGTATGATAGATTTTATGTGGAACCTTCGATCCAGCATTATACATGGAAGTAGTTTGTATTTCTTCAAATTTATGCATTTCTTGTTATGCATCTCACATTTTCCTTCAAAGTTGTTGCAAGGGGATGCGGTATGGTGTGTTAAGGGCCTGTTATTGCCGAGTTGGAAAGGATTTGCAAGCTGGAGCGATGCCTTGCAGCGAGAGAAAGTGTTGGTCGAATTATTGAGGTTTTGGGGCTTGGAAATGGGTTTGATCGGTGTAGAAAGGGTTCGGTCGTGCATGGTCTTGAACCAAGCTATGTCTCAGTCCTAGTAATATCTGGTAAGATGTTAGAAGTGATCCATGGGTGTTTGGTTGAGGGAGAAGCTCGGTCCTTGGAGGTAGAGCTTGACCGAGATAAAGTGTGATAGGCTCGATCGGTTTATGCCTTGGTTTGTGCAGCAGCTTTTTGCTTGGGTTTGGCTTAGTTTAGAAGGGTCATTAGGGTCTTAATGCTGAGGTTTAAAGGCTGGACAGGTGGTGGGATAAGAGGGGACCGAAAGGTTAAAGATTTGGGGGCCATGTGTTGGTGTATGATCATAGAAGGGGGGCCGAGAGTTTAATTTGAGGGGAGTAGGTTCTGGTCGAAATATTATGGGTTTAGAGGACATAATTTAAGTAGTAAATGATTTAGAATGAGTTGTTTAAATTATGGTTCAAGTTGGGAGAATTTTGGTTAAGTATCGGTTTGATTCGGGTTAAAACCGGGACTTCGGTTCAAGTTTTAAAACAATTCGGTTAAGTTATGAAATGAGCTTGAGTTTACGTGCAGGAATGCTTATAAATATGTTTTGGGATATTTTAAGGAGTTTGGTAAGCTTCGGATCAAAATAATGGGTTTTGGATTTATCCGGGATTTAATCGTCGGACGAAACGTTAATTAAAGGATTAATGGAAACGTCTAGATTTAAGCTTAATAAAATTATGGGAAATTATATTTAAGCTCAAATAATTATTAGAAGTCTAAGTTTTTAATTTGGAAATTTTATGCTAAGATTTGGTTTAATTCGGAATTCAAACGCATTAATATGTTATATTTAAAGATTAATTTAAAAGTCATAGATCTAAGCCAAATAAAAATATGGGAAAGTTATTGTAAGCTTAAATAATTATTTGGGACGTGTTAGAGTCAATGAAATTAAGAAAATATCAAAGAAGTAAAATTTTACGTCTATGGGCAAAATGGTAATTTTTGGGTTTCAGGGGCAAAATGGTCATTTTGCTCCTGGGGTGAGATGTTGGTCCTGACAGCGCCCTGAGCACAAATTCATGATATTTTAAATGTTCCCGCATCATGATTCATGATTTTTAAGATTTTAAAAAAATATACGTTACATGCTTGAATTTAAAGAAAATTGCATTTATACATGAATTTTATAAGTGATGAAAATAATAATGTTTTGAATGACGGGAATTAGTTGTGGCTATCGAAGTATATGTAAATGTTTAAGACGTATATGTAAATGCTGATGATGAGGCCTAGGCACAGTAGATGGGTGATCCTGTCACTGAGGTCCGACAGCCGCCGGGTACCGCGGTTCTATGTATGATGGATCCATCGTAAATGATGATGTACGATAGTCACCTCTAATGAACTGAATTCACCAATGATAAATGATTAAAGATGAATGATGAACGATGAATGATGAACGATAAATGAATGATGAATGATGAACGATGAACGATGAATGATAAACGATGAATGATGAATGATGATTAACGATGAGCTGTTTTGACACGTCATGATTTTACAAAACACATTTATGTTACATTTTTAAAATTCATGAAAGGTATGTTGAGTATGGTATTTTTCACTGCTGTGTGCTATGTATATGTATTTGCTATTAACGGTGCATGTGTGTTGAGTCTTTAGACTCACTAGGCGTGTGTGATGCAGGTGAGTTCGACGTTGAGGAGATTGGAGGCATTGGACTCTGAGTCAGCAGACCTAGTGGGCGACACGACCCGAGGACCACATGTTTTCCGCATTATGATTTATGAAATTGAGAGGAGATAAACATTTTCTTACGATGATGAATTTAAGATTTTTACTCGTTTATGTTTACGTATGATTTTGAATGAGTTTGATTATTTTACACTGCGCTATTTGTATTGTCAAATATTTAAAATCATTTTTAAATGTTATTTCGAAAAATGCGAACTTTTAGCTTTATAAAAAAAATATTTCCGCACTTTTAAAATAGAAGACGTTAGACATACCATCTAGTTCTTCATTCCAGAACCAAGCACATTGATGTTAGACATCATTTCATCAGAGAACATGCTCCCAAGAAGGACATCAGACTGGAGTATATCTAACCTGAAAACAAGCATCAGATATCTTCACCAAGCCCTTACCGGACGCAACAGATATCTTCACTAAGCATATATCTTCAATAAATGAAAATTGGATAGAATAACATAAAACTTAAATACGAAACAAGTAGTAAACAAAATAACATTTAGTTCATTAAGTCAGGACTTTGCAAAGTAATACAAATGATGAGAATCAACTCTAGAATGCTTATTATCTAATTGAATAATCTATTTTCCTTATCTTGGTAGGTGAAATGGATGATTTCGTAGCTTAGTCCTACTAAGAAAGAAAAATTTAAATACAAGATTTTACACTATCTATTTCCCTATCTACAGTGGCCCTCCAGACGGCCATCCAGGTGCCCATCCCACCTGTGCATGTCCTCAAAAAGTCATTTGAGAAGGCAATCCTTCTCATGACTTTCTGGTCTTTGTAGAGCATTAGAGGATAGACACCTTCATCTTTGAAGATGTCTGCAGCATGGGGCATGCCGAGACACCGCTGGAATTTTCTCTTCCATGCCACAAGTTTCTTTGTGGCAACAGGTCCTCTACAAGGGAGACCTATCTCCCTGTCGAACTGCAACTTCTAGAGCTCGGACCAGGTTGACAGCGTCCTCTCCAAGACACTATCTTCATATTTCTGTTTGCGATTGGCCACTATGGACCTTTGAAACTCTTCAGCGAGATATGTCTCCGAAGAACTGGAAGATTTATCCATCTTTTACTTTGCTGAAATTTTATGCATCAAAAAAGCTTCAAGTGATTTCATCTTTAGCTTGTTTGATCTCATTTATAGAGTCAAACTATACGAAAGGTCGCAATAATTATGATGAACGTTGGATTGACAGGAGAATGCGAAGTGGCATCTGTCATCCGCCGACTGCTCATTCTCCAAGGACAAGATTACTTAACTTCATAGTATGCTTAATTTAGGGTGAATATCGAATTTAAGTGGGTCAATTGATAAGACAATAGTAACCTGTTCATAAAATGAACTGAATTAGTTTCGAACAAATCAGTTAGTATCTGAATAAACTGATCTTATTCCATATGTTGACGAACTTTAATTCATATTAAATTCCATAATTGAATATGTGACCAAGTACAATTTACCCATCTAAATTTTAAATTTCAAACATTTATCAAGTTTTTATCTAACTACTTAAACCATCTATTAAATTTAAATTTCCAACGGATTAAAAATCCTAATTATTGGATCAAAATCTCTCACAAACTGCCAAATGTCCAAAATTTGAACGGTCACGGATATACATAGAAACCGCCTCTCATAAAGTGC
Organism: Primulina tabacum; assembly: GCF_025594145.1. NCBI lineage: Eukaryota > Viridiplantae > Streptophyta > Magnoliopsida > Lamiales > Gesneriaceae > Primulina > Primulina tabacum. Next base: position 14,031,354 of record NC_134565.1, on the reverse strand, counting down.
CTCACCATTTCCAAAGTTCGAACTTTCGTATTTTCAGAGCAAACCTCTTGTGTCCTTATAGATTTTTAGCAAACTAAATCAAATGGCATCGCAGACACCTACTTATCTCTCCAATGCTATTGCAGTCGATTTCGAATCGATCTTTTCACACTCTAAAGAATCAGTCCGTAGCATGTTTGAGAAGATTGAAGCATCTAGGATTCATACTTTTCTAGGGTTAGCAACCCAAGAAATTTACTCTGCTGAAATCATATCCATCTCCGAATCGAGCTCAATAACCGATGACAGAAAGATTCATATGAAGGTGAGTGACCACGTTCTGGTTGTGGATAAAGATTTCTTTACAAATTGTTTCAGCTCCCAACTGAAGGCCTCTCAAGCTTTTCAGAGGTCTTTGCTGCTGCAATTGAGAAAATGGAAAAGATCAAAGTGTCTAACCCCAAGAAAGAACTGAAGCCAGAATACCAGCAACTGGATGACATCGTTTCCAAGGGCCTTCTGGCAAAGGCAGGATCCTTTGCTACCCTCACTCTCGATAAATTTCAAGCTATGATTGCTATTGTCAAGGGGATAAAGATTAACTGGTCATCAAACCTCTTCTCAATCTTGAAGAACATGATTCAGACTTTGAAGCATTACAAAGGCTTCACACTTCAGCTGAGCAGGATCGTTGAGGACTCCGGGATACTTCCAGTGCTCTCCTCTTCACACATCAGATTTAAGATTTTTGCAGCCTCCAAAGTTCAATTAAAGAAGACTGTGTTGGAAAATCAGCAGCAAAGGTTAAGAAAACTGACAAGACAAAACCAGCTGCTGCTCCGAAGTCTAAGAGAAAAATGTTCCTTTCTACCAGTGATTCGAAGAAAACTCCTTCTCCTGTTTTGAAGAAGAAACCAAGGTCGCAGAAGACAAAACCAACTGCTACTCTTAGAGCTCTTCCTGAGCTCAGATTATTCCCTTCCGAAGCTCAACAACCGCTTATAGTTGTTCCTATTTAGTCAGTTGATCTAGCTTCCCTACCAGAATAGGAGACTGCAGCTGATCATCCCTCTACTATCATAACTGATTTTGAAGAAAAGCTGAAACTGAAAACAATCTCAGCTCCTCTTACAATAGTTGTTCGTCCCACAACTCTACCTCCAGCAAGCTTAAAAGGCGTAATTATCATAGAAGCTGTGGACAACTGATTCACAACTAGACTTGCCTTGTGCCCTAACTGATGCGAAGGGCAAGTCAAAAATGATTGAGGAACCGAGACCCAACAATGCCATTCAGACGCAAATTGATCTTATCATGAAAGATATAAATGAGCATGCTGAACTGAAGTTGAAACTCTTCAACGAAAGGGTGAACTTCCGAATAGTCAACTTTGCCAAGAAGCTAAGGAAGAAGAATGTTTTGAAGAAATTCATCTCCTTAGAATCATCTGTAATGAAGGATGTCAAAGCCACTACAGTCGCCCAAGCCGTGGAGAGAAGATCATACCTCTTCGATCTTATGAGAATCCAAAGGTTGGCTGTGGTGATAGCTCAATTGAGATCCAACTATGATCCAGCTGATCCTACTGCTTATGAAGACAAAGCACATTTTCAACCACTGGACTATGATCTCATTTCCCTTCAGATGAGAGTTCAGAATTTAGAGATGGGACAACAATTGCATGCTCTAGTAAGGACCAGTGGTTCACCATTAGCTGAGGAGGACTTTCCAAGTGAAACAATAGAGGTGCAGCCGATGGCTCCAACTGAAGAAGAATCAGTTGTGGTTCAAGCAGTTTAACCAGTTTCAAAAGTTCTTTATCTACTCTCCACCGATGAACATCCTTCCTCATCTGCTGCATTGATTATCCTACCAATCTCAGAACCAGCAATGCAGTCATCTACATTTTCTGAAGAAGTTCTGACAATGGCAAATGTAGATTATATGCTGCAATCAGTTACCGAGGATATTCAAATTGAGTTCAAAGATGACTTTGTTGCCGATGATGTTGTTGAACCTATTGAAGATCAACTTATGATACCAACAACAAAAGTAGAGGCACAAACTAAAATTGTTCAGTTACCAACTGAACAAATAATCTCTCTCTCAGTCAAGGAACCAACAGTTGAAACTACTATGCCATTTATCGATCAGTTGCTTCCTGATAATTTCTTAATGACAAAAGTCACCATTCAGTTCTTTGCTGCTCAAAATATTGCCAAGGCATCCAGCTTTTCAATTGATCACCAGGATCATCCTCCCAGTCAGTCAGCTCAAGTAGCAACATTAGAAGAATTTGCCGCTAATATTGACCAAGATATTTCTCCAGAACAACTTACAGTTGTGGAATATTCTAAGAATGGAAAGGGGAAAGAAAAAGTTCCTACTGAAGAACTCTCTCCTGAAATGCCACTAGACGCTGATATAATGTTGGAGACCATAATTTCAGAACATAACAATCTTGATTCAATCATCAATCAAATAAAATCTACTCAGTTTCTGCATTCTTTAAGTCTGGACTCCTTAAAAGAACATACAATGAAAGACTTAAAGAAACTGACCAAGAATGGGGTTGCTTTTTTTATTCCATTGAAAAGATTAAAAGAGAATTAGTTACAATCCCTATTCTATTCTCTTCACAAGACCAACTCAGCGATCGGATTGAATTCGTGCATACTAGTCTATCTAACAAGATCGAAACAATGCAAAAACAGCTGGCTGAAGTATCTGCTCAAGTGAGTTCAACATTCCTCCTCTTCACAAGAGTGGAGTGTGTTGACCAAAAGGGGGAAGAACAGAAGACAGATGCAGCAGGAGCAAGAAGTAAAAAGATAACTAAACCAGACAAGCCAAACTAATACCAACTGAGAAGAAGTCAAAGAAATAATTTTGAGTGTCCTAAATCAGTTGATTAGTTTTGTGGCATAATTTTTATTTGAAATTTTTGTACGAATCTGTATTTAACTTTTTCAAATCAATAAAAATTATCATTGCTCAATATAAACAAATCTGTACATTATCTACAATCAGTTTTTTCATCATCAGTTCAAGAAATCTATGTTTTGTCAAACACCGAAAAGGAAGAAATTGTTGGAAATATGTTTTAGACTTTGACAAATTAATCTTAAAGGAAATGAAGAATCCAACTTATTGAACAGACGAAACTGAAGACTTCGTTTTGAGCTGAACTGAAAAACCTTATCAATTGCAGTTTTCGTAACTGATAGGAGATCAGTTACAACTGATAATGTCCAGCTGAACTGATCGGCTGATCAGTTCACTTCAAATCAGTTGCCCTCGATATCAGTTGAAAGATCAGCAGAACATTCTGACAGGTCGTACCAAAGCAGAATAGGTGTATCAGAAAAGAACAGTCTGAAAACCTAGTATTACTGTCAAATAAATCTATTATACGACGAATCAACGAATATTTGTCATTAAATGAACATTAAATGTATTCAATGTGACCGTTGAGTTCGAAGACTATATACAGCTGATCAAATCAGTTAAAGAAGGTTTGTGACAAAGAACAAGAAAATATACATAGCAATCAAACAAATCAATTGCAATACACTTCACGATCATATTCTCAAGTTTTCAGATCGCATATATAAGCTTTACATTCGTTATATTTATCAGAATCATTCGGGCTATGAATTAGAGCATATTTCAGTTTAACAAACTGTGTAAGAAGTGTTAGACTAAGAGTTTCAGTTTGGCAGTGTGTAAGACGAACTAAAGTGGGTTATTACAATTTGTTGTAATATATCAAAGTCTTATAGTGAAATCATATCCTCGTGATAGAAAGGGTGACGTAGGAGCATTTGAAGACTATGAACATCCAGAAAAACTCCTGTGTTCATTTCAGTTATCATTTCAGTCTATTTTAAGTATTCAATCTATATTTCAGTCTTATTCTGTACTTGTATAATTTGACCGATTTATATCGACACACAAGATTCTCGGATCAGTTCCTCAAAGAACTGATTCACATTTCAGAAAAGAAGTTAAAGAAGCCGAGGTGTTTCTAAACACCTTAGCCATCCCAACCGATCCTAACAGAAATGATATAGCTTCTAAATTAAACGAATTTGAGCCCCGGTTCAACCATCAATTTGAATACCCCCGATTAGGCATCCATAAGTAAGGAAAATAATTTGTAAAAGTGATAGAAATGAAGTTTAAAAATTCAATAATGACAATCGAATTAGCTTTGCCATTAATGAAAGGAATTATGCATAAATTTACAATAAAAGAATTAAAATAAGCTGTTGGAAATCTAAAGGAACTAGGAAATATAATATGAAAATAGTGTTGAAATCTGGAAAATATAAATCTAAGAAATAAAATTTATGTTAGAAATGTGTCGTCGATGGACTGCTGAAATTGGAAAGAATTTGAATATTTGATTGATTTTTCGATGTGCGAGTGCTGTTTCTGACTCATTTCTTCATTTTAATATGATAATTACTTCTGACCGTCATCTTCCAATTGTTAATGAGATCCTACCCACGTGGGTATTGCCTTCATGATAGGATGGATGACCAAAATCTTGCACCAAGATCTTGCCACACATACAATTTCAAAAAAAAAATGGGTCCTATATATGCATGGACAAATCTTGACCATCCATCCTATCATGGGGGCAATGTCCACATGGGTAGGATGAAATAAACCCTCCAAATTCAGCTATATGGAGCACGTTACCTCTCCACTTTCTTCATTTTTGTTTGACTTACTATTTCAACTTCCAATTCTGGCCTACATTTGAAATATTCACATTTCTTGCTTTAACCGTCAAGTTTCTCGAGCTGATGCACCAACCCACTTGCCCCACTAAGAACATGTCCCACTTTATTGCAACTGCTTTGATTTGGTATTCTATTTTGTCTCTGCTTGGCTCCTCGAGCTGGTTCTTCGTGTACCCAAGGTTCCTGTGCTAATCCGTTCACTTTTTCGAACTGAATTAAGACCGAAACTGCAGAATACTTATCATTCAAAGAACAATTTAGATATTAATTAGTTGACCTCTAAATTAATTAGATAATCTAATTTTTTGGCCAAATACACACACACACAGATATATATAGCCCCACTTGAGTTTGTCTGCGACGGAGGCCTCTTGAGTCGCCCTTTAGCTTCAGCCTTGATTACACCTATAATAGCAACTCTTGTGTTTATAAAAAAAAATATTTTATATGAGCAAAAAGATCTTCATACCTTTCAGGTGCGGCGCTAGAGCTCCGATCGTTGGGAGGGCTTCTCGAGAAGAACAGAAACTAATTCATCAAATTAATTAATTTAAAATTATGATTGGGTTGAAAATAGTGTAGTAATTTTAAACAATATCCTTAATTTGGCTTGATTCGTTGAAAATAATATTTGAATGTTGAAAAAGTAATAATTGAATATTTGAATGTTGAAAATAAGAGTTGTAAAATTAGAAATTTGTGTGTGATGATGTAGGTAATGATGTATTTTATTTTTTGATTATTTGTAAAGATTTTCTATAAATAGATCTCTCATTTGTGAAGAAATTCACAATTGAGTAGAGAGAAAAATATTATAAAGTGTGTAGTTTGGTAAATTTTGAGAGTTTGTGATTTTTACTTTTTACCATAAATTTTTACTTTTCACAACACGTTATCAGCACGAAGCTCTAAAAGTCCTCCATACTTTTCCAATCTCCAAACAGAAGAAAAAGGTAACAAAAGTAATAATATTTATTTTACTGTTATTTATTTATTGTGTATATATTTAATATATAATATAATGTTATTATTAGAAATAATAAAAATAAATTTTTCAAAAACTTGTTATAAATCCTGGGAGTATGTTAAGACGATATCCCACACTCCCGGTAAGGGATACGACAAGTATAAAAACCTATAAGATTTTTAAACAAAATAACTTATGACACATCATTATAATAATGTGATATGATATACATAATTATTTAAACATGACTAATATTATATACACCATATTATTACCATAAAATTATACAAATACATATATTTATTTTTTTGTACACCAACAGTCATAAACGGTAACAAAACGGCTAGTTTTTGCCCTATAAATCTGATCTCACAAACTCTTTCAATCACTCCAACTTTCTTCTATTATCTAAAAAATTATTCTTCATCAAATTTTTCGAAGAAAAAAGAAGATGACTTTCTCGAGGTTATTTTTAATTATTTTGGTTATCATACTCACGAGTCTTTTATTTATCGGAGAATATCCTCATCGTGTGTTTTCTTTATTTTTACAAATGCTTGTACTTGTTGTTTATCCATTACTTTGTATTGCAATATTCATTAACTAATAAAATGCATCGTAATTTTTTTAGTACCACCATGTCAAATTTGACAAAGCTCGAATTTGTTGCGCTCGACATCACGGGAAAAAATTATATGCCATGGACTCTCGATGTAGAAATGCATCTTGAGTCATTGGGTCTAAGCGAGACCATTAAAGAAAATGGTATATCTTCATCACAAGAAAAAACAAAAGCTATAATATTTTTACGTCGACATCTCGATGAAGGTTTAAAATGTGAATATCTCATCGAAAAAGATCCCATGGCTTTGTGGAAAGGATTGAAAGAAAGATTTGAACATATAAGGGAAGTTATACTTCCGACCGCCCGCGATGAATGGAATATGTTAAGATTCCAAGATTTTAAGAAAGTCAGTGATTATAATTCAGCGATGTATCGAATAATCTCGCAGCTAAAATTTTGTGGACATGAGGTTACAGAATCGGAAATGCTTGAAAAAACATTTTCCACGTTTCACGCATCAAATATAATTTTACAGCAACAATATAGAGTGCGTGGATTTGCGAGATATTCTGAACTCATCGCCTGTCTTCTTGTGGCGGAAAAGAACAATGAGCTATTTATGAGAAATCATCAGTCCCGACCCACTGGATCAACAGCATTTCCAGAAGTAAATGCTGTGAGTAAAAATGAATTTAAACCTGGAAACCAAAATCAAATTCAAAGACAAGGTTTTGGTCGAGGTCGAGGTCGAGGACGTGGTCGTGGTTGTGGACGTGGAATTGGCCGTGGTCGTGGTCGAGGCCGTGGTTTTGAAAACAATAGAGATAGTTATTTTTATAACTCATCTCAAAAGGGCGTCACGAACCACCCACAGAAAAGCCATCATGAGAACATGAGTGTTAATGAAAATCACTCGAAAAGATTTGAAAGTTCTTGTTTCAGATGCGGCACTCCAGGACATTGGTCTCGTATTTGTCGAGCCCCTGTGTAAAACTCGTAACTTTGACTACGTATAAACCATGCATAATTCTAGTATTTAAATTAAAATGATTTTTGTTGCATGAGTATTTAAAGTGCCTTTCTTTAAAGTTAATTATTTCATTTCAGTAGTTTTAATTTTATTCTTTCAGTTATTTCAGTGAGGCCAGACTGGAGTTGGAGCTTTGAGATAGAATTTAAGATTTAGAAAACATTTCCGGAATTTATTTTAGCTAGCAAGTAAGTTCATTTAAGTTAAAAAGGAAGTTTGAGGATTTAATTTAATTACTTGAGGTGAGTAGGAAAATAAGCTCATTTGAGTTACTTAATTAAGGGATTAATTCAATAAATTAATTAAGGTATAGATAAGTGAGACGTCCTGCTCTTCTTATTGCTTTAAAAGTACTAGAAATTTTTTTTTTTCCTCACTTAGCATCGGCCGAACCATAAAATATTTTTGACATCATTTTAAAAATAAACATCCAACTGCTATTTAAAAATCCAAAGAAAAATATTTTAAAGCATAAAATCGTCAAACATTTTACTAAACCTAAAAAGCAATAATTTGAAAAGTAAAGCTCATACTAAACCTCTCAAAAATCTCTCAAAAGCATACATAAGTAATCTTAAAAATCTTTAATCATAAAGCATGAGTCAAAAGTCATAATGCGGAAAAAGTAGAAGCGCTGGTCCTCGGGTTGTGTGCGCCTTCAGTCCAGTCAAATCACTCATCAAGTCCTCCCTCAATACCACCTGCATCCATCACACCTAGTGAGTCTAAAGACTCAACACACCATAATCTTGATAACGAGTAATACGTAATACAGTCAACATATAACGGTGAAAAATATGTGTACTTAAAATATCGTTTTCATGAAGATGCATAAACATAAACATTTTCATAAATATTTTCATGATGCATAAACTTTAAACATAAACATTTTCATAAAATACTTTTTCATGACATGCAACCATAAACCTTAACCTTTTCCCTTTTTCCTCAACATGACATGACATAAAACATTTTTCATGATCATAAACATTTTTCCTTTTCCTTTTCCTTTTGTTGAATTCAGATCGTTAATTGTGACTTTCCTGATCATGCTCATGAGGGTCGATGGATCCATCTACATAAAACCACAGTACTGGGCGGCGGGGGACACCAGCAACACTCTCACCGGTCAACTGGGCCCTGGCCTATCATGATTCGAATAGAAATACGCTCGTCGGGGCTCCCTCTGGGGCCTTTTCCCATAAATGGGCTCCCTCTGGGATCTTTTCCCCTCACGATATCCCCATTCTTCCGTTACCACAAAACCGTTACCACATATCCGTTACCACATATCCGTTACCACATATTCGCAATGATGGAAACACGATCGTCGGGCTCCCACTGGGACCATAACCCTCACGACGTCGCCAACATTAACGAATTAGTCACAATTATTTCACATCCTTCAACATTTTTCATTCACATCACTTTAGAAAAATCATGAATATCATTACGTTTTTCATTTTTGAAACCAAGCATGCAACATGTATTTTAAATGTCTTCCCTCAATCATAAAAATCAAATAGACATTTAAAAATCATCATTCAATCATGAACAATTCATAAACATTTAAAAATAATCATATTTTCATAAAATAGCATTTAGGGCACTGCCATGACCTTAACTAATTTCTAGGTGTAAAAAGACCGTTTTACTCCTGGACTCGACATTTTACGTTTTCGACTTTTTCCTTGATTTCATGACTCTAACATGTCCCAATAATTATTTAAGCTTACGTGAATTTTTTTCATAATTTTATTTGGCTTAAATGTTAGACTTTTTCAATTATCTTTTCTTAATTGTTTTAACAGTGTTTTAATCCCGAAAAATACCAAACTTTAATATAAAATTCTTAAATTCTAAATTTAGTCTTTTTATATTATTTTAGCCCTTATGGACCCCGACTCGACCCCCGTGAGCCGTTTTCCAATTTTTTCTTTACTTAAAACCCTATTTTGACACCTAAACTTCGACCCCGAGCCAACTTCTGATTTTCACGAGTTACCCCCGAACCATGTCGAGCCAAAACTTGCCCAACACAATAATTTAGCCTACTGGACTCTAACTTTAAAAAGAAACCCTCCCCAAAACCAAAAACGAAGGTCCCCTCTACTGCCCATAAGCTGGCCGAGAGTTATATCCTGCATGGACTTTATGTTTGATGCAATAAGGACCCTAGCCGACACTCTAGCCATGAACCAGCGTACCTAGCACTTACCCAGGATCCTAAGGACTCGCCCTAACCCTGCCCAGCAAGCTTGGAACGAGCCCTTCCCTTCCCTGCAGCCGCGCACCTCCTGCACTCGAACTGCCATGTTTCTCGGGTAGAGTCCTTCCTACGATGGACTCTTCGCCGCCTCTCCTCTCGAGTCCTAGCATGGCTAGGGCTCTGCCTTGGTCTCCCCCACGCCCCTGGCTAGCCCCTGGACAAGAGTCGCACCAAGCCCGGCCGTGAGGACCCCTAATCGAACCCATGTTCTTCCCATGACAGCAACTTACGTTTTATTTGGTGCTCTTCAAATTCCAGCGTGTATGGTGCGCTTACAGGACCCTAACTCACGTGTACACCCTTGTAAATCATGGCCTAGATCATGGCAGTCCTTAAACAACATACAATCATGTTTTAAGAATCAAAAACCTTGCTTAACATATCATGCTATGATCCAAAACGAAAATTTAGAAAAGTGGCACTTGTTTTTCTTTCATGTTATTCATGCATCCAATAATTTAAGCATTAATATGATATGATGGATGAGTAAAGGGAGATTAGGGTGTGCCTTTGCGTTTTATACGCACGAAAAACCGTTGACGACGAAGAACGGGACGCGACGATGGCTTGCTCTTGGCTTGATGCCTTCGAAAACCTCTTCTAGCTTGGTGTGGTGAGTGCCGTGTGTGTATGGGAGTGTTTTCAGATTTTAAAAAGTGTGTGGCCGATCCCTTGATGCAAAAAGTGTAGGGTTTTGGGGAGACTAAATCATGTATTATATACTAATTATTTGCTAACATGGCTTTAGGCCCATTAAGCCAACAATTAAGCCCATTAGCCTTTAATTAGAATTAAATAAAATATTAACAAGGTTTTTGTTTAAATAAATTTGTGAATTTATTAGCCGGGTTGCCAAAAAGCTCGTATTTTAGTTGAAAAACCAACACCGATAAAATTTACGCCCCGGCGTATAAAATCACCTCAAAACCCTTAATTTCATAAAAATACTAAAAAGCATCGACCATCTTTTAAATAATTAAAAATAATTATTTAATATAAATATTTTACGTTTTCTTCAGCCCTCGGTCCCCGTTCCTCGATCGTCACTTGAATATTCCTAAAAATACATTTTTTTATGCATGATGACAAATAAATCTCATTTAGCATATAAACAAGTACGTCACATAATTAATTAGCAGCTAAAATCAATTAATTACTCAATTTTTCATAATTTCCTAGATTCGCATGCAGTTGGATTACGTCGTCTTAATTTTGGACCTTACAATAAGGCTCTTAAGGTATTAATATTTAGTAACTAAACAATTTCTCCCCTTCATTTTATTGTATTTTCGGCCCCTTAATAGAATAAGCATTACCATGCCAACTCATCACCCTTTTCACCTATTCTTTTTGGTGTTAACATGCTAATCTTTCTTTTATGATTAGTCCACCTTAATTAATTAATTATTGAGCATTATCCTAGTCTAGAAAGCTTAAGATTTCGGCCCCCACCTTCTAGAGCCATCCATCAACTCATTTGATATCAAACAACAACTCAAAATTCAAAATGAGGGAGACTTGGTCTTGAGTTGCCCCTTATATTTTGCACCCACTTCCCTCACTCCCCTAACCATCTTCCCCTCTCCCTAAGCTCGAAATTCAGAGTCATTTTAGAGGCAAATCGTGAGGTGCTAAGGGAAAACAAGAGAGAAAAATTCAGAATCAAGATAAGTAGCAAAGCGCTCCACCTCCTCCGCGCCGGATCGTCTGTTCTTTTCGATTTTCTTTCAAACGAAACCAGACATGCATATATTCTTCCTTGACTCTTCAATCAAGTCATACTATCATATTTTTATGTTTCATGATCCCCCTTTCATGTAAAAACCGAAATACTTCAGCATTTTCAGAAAAGAACAACATGCAGAATTTCGGCCCCTTTCTTTTCAAGCTTCACGGTTTTCTTTGATGTTGTGGTTTCAGGTATTGGTTCGGTTCCAGGCTCACAAGGCAACATATAGACATGTTATAGGATGGATTAGGATCACTTTAGTCCATTGTTTCAGCCCCCATGCTTGCTTGAAATTCGAAAATGACAGCAACTCTATTTGTGTCCATTTGTGTTCGAAAATCTGATGTTGCGGTCATAAGGGAATAGATCGGATCTTGGCTGCCCTAGGGGCCTATAGCCATGATTAGATCACTTCCCTAGAATGTCTAAGACGCGATTAAGTCGCCCTTTTGGTGGCTTGGTCCATGGTTAATTGGTTTTTAAATCAAACGCAAGAACAGCCCCTCCCCTTCTCGGCCCTTTGATTTTGACAGCATGTGTTGGTTCGAGTATGGTGGAATGGTGTGGATCTTGGTTGGCCTAAAGCCCTTAGCCACGGTTCACACCATGCCCCAAGATGTCTAGGTCGTGCCATGGTCAATCAAATGACCACTGGAACGAGACGAGACAGCAAGCGAAGCACAACACCACACACGCACGCATGAGTGTCCTCGGTAGGAGTTTTTGGTTGGTTGCTGGAATGGTGAGGATTGTGGCTGGCCTAGGGCCCCTAGCCATGGTTCAAATCATTCCTTGGGACGTTGGTAAGAGGTTTTGGTCAGAGGTTCAAGCCCCAATGGCCATTAGCCTCGCAAACGACGCAAGCAAACCAAGCACAGCTGCTGTATTTTTGGACAGCAACTTGCTGTGACGGTTCAGTGGCTCATTCGAGTACTCGGTCGGCTTTTAGCCTATGGCCTTGGACTGGACAGTGCCTCATTGAGTTAGGAAGGTCATGTTTTTGACCGTTTGTAATTCGTTTCATTTTTGAGGTCGTACGAGAATTTACGGTGCGATGTGCCAAATTGACTCTCGAAAGAGCGTTTCTTGTTTTGGCCTCCATTCACCTAGATTTCGGCCCTCACCATTTTAGAAGCATTATTTTATCATTTTAGGCGTATTTTAATCATTACTACATGACGGTTCAGTGTTGGTTCGGGTTGGTTCGGAGTCATGATTAAATACGAAGTCGGTAGGCGTAATTGTCACATTTTAGAATGTTATTGCATACTTTGGTCCCATAAATCTATTGCATATTTTTCATGACATATTTAGATTGCAGCGAGCCTGGGAGCGATCCAATCCAAGCAGTAAATTATTACATGATATTTAATTGTGCCATTTAATTATATTACGTGCATCAAAATATAAAATGTTCATTTTTGAGATTATGCGATATTGCTTTTGGCCATTTCACTATCATGGGATTATTGCTAAATCCGGTCGTCAGTTACCGGTCAGTTGAGTGTGTTTCACCCAGTATACCATGGCTACAGTCTGATCAGACGTTTACTATTTTATCCGGTCGCCAGTTACCGGTCATGGGAGCATTTTATTATCCGGTCGCTAGTTACCGGTCAGTTTCAGTGCAGGGGCCACTTGCGTATACCATAATCTCACCAGGAAAATTATTACAGGCTATTTCAGTACAGGGCTCCACGGAGCAAACATTTTTACCATGATATTTTCAGTTCAGTTATGCACGTATTATAATTAATCATGACACGACCCTTTTACGATATGCCTCATGACACGACATTTTTATTCCATGAAATTTTACTATAGTATTTACTCGTTATTTACGATATATGCATGTTGAGTCTTTAGACTCACTAGACTTGATTGTTGTAGGTTCTGATGATGCCGGGGCCGAGGGCGGGGACCAGTGATCAGGCTCGAGTCGGCAGTAGTAGGACCCGAGGACCTCAGGTTCAGCATTTATTTTTAATTGATGGCTCAAACGTTGTAATTATTGTTGGAAAAACTTTTTACTGTTATTTCAAAAATTTTAATTGTTCCGCTGCCACATTGAACATCAAACTTTATTTATAAGTTCATTTATGAAGGAGGCAATTTTAATTATTTAAAAAGAAAAATTTTAAATTTTCCACAAATTTCCAAGTAAGGATTTTAGGCCTTTACAGATGGTATCAGAGCGGTGGTTCTGTATAGGGTTGTACTACTACTGACCACGAGAAGCTCACGATGTCACGTCTTCGGTCTGTAAGTTTAAATTTACGCATTTTCTTTAAAGTATGAATTATTTTCTTAACGGCATGATTTCATGAAGCATTTGATGTCCAGATTCATTTTATTTTTTCAGTATTTAAATTTAAATAAATTATGGGATTATGCATGTTAGTTACGTATGGGTTATGTATGAAACAGTATGCCCCCTAGACGCACCCTTGAGCGCCCTACTGAGGATGAGCCTCGCCGAGAGGGCAGAGAGGAGCCGAGGCAGGAGAGAGACTTACCACCTCCACCTCCACCAGACATGAATGCCCAGATGTTAGCTGGGATGACTCAGTTCTTCGCACAGTTTGCGGGGAATAATGCTGTGGCGACCAGGCCGACAGGGCCCGAGGCTGTCTACGAAAGATTAATGAAGATGCGTCCGAAAGAGTTTTCTGGGACGTCTGACCCCATGATTGCTGAGGGCTGGATCAAGTCCGTCGAGATTATCTTCGAGTTCATGGAGCTTGGAGATGCAGACAGAGTCCGATGTGCCACATACTTATTCGGAGGAGATGCCCGCTTATGGTGGGAAGGAGCATCGGTAGCCCTGAACATGGATACGCTGAGTTGGGTACGCTTCACGGAGGTGTTCTACTCCAAATACTTTGCTGAGGAAGTGCGCACCAGGTTGACCACTGAGTTTATGAGCTTGAGGCAAGGAGATATGACTGTTAAGGAGTTCATCCGTAAGTTCGAGAGGGGTTGTCATTTTGTACCCCTGATAGCAAACGATGCTAGAGCCAAGATGATGCATTTTCTGGTGGGTCTACGGCCGATCTTGCGCTGGATGTTAGGGTGTCTGACCCTACTTCTTATGAGGTCGCTGTATCCAAAGCCCTAGCCGCAGAGCAGGATCAGCGTGATATCGAGAGAGACCGCTTGGGAAAGCGACCAGCCCAGGTACCGCACCGCCCTCCTCCTCAGCAGCATCAGCAGCAGAAAAAGAGGCCTTTTCACGGGCCGCCTAGAAACAGAGGCCAGCTGCAGCAGCAGCAGCAGCGGGGACGCCCAGCCCCGAGGGCTCTTGAGCGCCCAGTCTGTCCTAAGTGTTCACGTCGCCATCCTGGAGCATGTTTGTACGGCTCAGGAAAGTGTTATAGGTGTGGTAGTCAAGACCACATATTTCTGCAGTGCCCTCAAAGGAACCTGCCTACCCAGGGCAGAGTGTTTGCTCTCCATGCGACGGAGACGAACCCCGATACTATGCTGATGACAGGTACCTTAAGCTTTGAGTCTGCATTTGGATCTTAATGTTTTGGGTTAATATTTTGAACATAGAATTGCGTTAGGATTGCATGCTCTACTTTGTAATATTTTGGAAATTTAAGTTATAAGAACTTCAACCTTTGCATGTCTATAAGTTTAGTCTTTGTAACTATTGGGTTCAACTTAGAGTTCCGATCTTTCAGGGAGAATTTTTATATCCGGTTTCGCTACGAAGGCCTTGATAGATTCAGGGGCCACTCACTCATTCATTTCAGAGGTCTTTGCTAATTTCCTCAAAGTTAAGACCATTGGGCTAGATATAGCCTATTCCGTAGTACTGCTGTCTGGCGAGGAGATGGCAGCCACCAGTGTGATCCGAGACATAGATCTTGAGCTCCATGGCAACCTTGTTTATGCGGATCTGATCGTACTGCCGATGCCAGAGTTTGACATTATACTAGGGATGGATTGGCTACTGCGGAACAGAGTTTTGATTGACTTCCAGCGAAGATCTGTTCTAGTCCGACCGCCTGGAATGACGCAGTTTTTATTTGAGCCAGACAGGTACTTTCCTCTACCACGTATTATTCCATATGTTCAGGCTAGGAAGCTCATGCATAGAGGGTGCCGGGCGTTTCTAGCAACCTTTGTATCTGTCCCCGAGGCACCCAGTCAGTCAGCCTCAGATGTTCCGATTGTTAGAGACTTCTTAGACGTTTTTCCTGAGGACGTCTCTGGTATGCCACCTGAGAGAGAGGTGGAGTTTTCCATAGAGCTTATGCCAGGTACGGCTCCGATCTCAAAAGCACCGTATCGACTTGCACCGACAGAGATGGCAGAGCTTAAGAAGCAGATTCTGGAACTTCTTGACAAGGAGTTTATTCGCCCTAGTTTCTCACCTTGGGGCGCGCCAGTCTTGTTTGTTAAGAAGAAAGATGGCACGATGAGGCTTTGTATTGACTATCGGGAGTTGAACAGGGTTACAGTGAAGAATAAATACCCACTTCCGAGGATTGAGGATCTGTTTGACCAGTTGCAGGGAGCTTCGATTTTCTCTAAGATAGATCTGCGTTCCGCTTATCACCAGTTGAAGGTGAGAGATGCTGATGTTTCAAAGACAGCTTTCAGGACTCGTTATGGTCACTACGAGTTTCTTGTGATGCCGTTCGGTTTGACGAATGCCCCAGCGATCTTCATGGATCTCATGAATCGCGTATTTCAGCCATACCTCGACCAGTTTGTGATAGTATTCATAGATGACATTCTCGTCTACTCCAAGAATCGGGAGGATCACAGCAGGCATCTGGCCACAGTGTTGCAGACATTGCAAAAGCACAAATTATTCTCAAAGTTCAGTAAATGCGAATTCTGGTTAGAGAAGGTGGCGTTCTTAGGCCACATTGTATCCAGCAGTGGTATTGAGGTAGGCCCAGCGAAAGTTGCAGCAGTCAGAGATTGGGTTGTGCCGCAAAATGCATCAGAGATCCGCAGTTTTCTTGGCTTAGCAGGATATTATCGGAAGTTCATTAAGGGATTCTCTTCGATTGCAGTTCCACTCACAGCACTGACCAAGAAGAATGTGAAATTTGTTTGGAGCGAGGAGTGTCAGAAGAGCTTCGATACTTTGAAGCAAGCTCTTATCTCAGCACCAGTTTTGGCCGTGCCGTCAAGGTCCGGTGAGTTTGTTCTGTATACCGATGCTTCGAAGCTCGGTCTTGGCGCAGTATTGATGCAGCATGGGAAGGTGATAGCTTATGCTTCTAGACAGTTGAAGACTCATGAGAAGAATTACCCTACCCATGATCTAGAGTTGGCCGCAGTAGTTTTTGCCTTGAAGATTTGGAGGCATTATCTGTATGGAGAGAAGTGCCAGATCTTTACCGACCACAAGAGCCTCAAGTATTTCTTTACGCAGAAGGAGCTGAACATGCGTCAGAGGCGTTGGTTGGAGCTTGTGAAGGATTATGACTATGACATTAGCTACCACCCGGGTAAAGCTAATGTAGTTGCGGATGCATTGAGCAGAAAAGTCACAGTGATGGCTCATTTGACAGTGTCGAGACCTCTTCAGATTGAGATGCAGAGGTTTGATCTTGAGACTTATCCTCAAGGTAGAGTTCCCCGTCTATCTACCTTGACCATTCAGTCTTTTCTTCTGGACCGTATTTGCAGTGGTCAGTCATCAGATGAGCAGTTAGCAAAGTGGAAGCAGAGGGATGAGGCCAAGGGCAGTGTCTTGTATTCAGTCAGTGATGGTATTGTGAGATACCGAGACAGGATATGGGTTCCTAGCAGTAATTTTATCCGAGCAGATATCTTATCAGAAGCCCATACGTCGCCGTACTCTATTCATCCAGGGAGTACGAAGATGTACAAGGATCTGCAGCTATTGTATTGGTGGCCAGGGATGAAGAGGGATATCAGGCGATTTGTGTCCGAGTGTCTGACTTGCCAATTAGTGAAAGCGGAGCATCAGAGACCAGCAGGTTTGCTCAAGCCTCTCCCTATTCCCGAGTGGAAGTGGGAGAATGTTACCATGGACTTTGTGACCGGATTGCCGAGGTCAGCCAGAGGATCGAATGCTATTTTGGTGATTGTAGATCGTCTTACCAAGTCAGCGCACTTCTTGCCTATTAAGACGACTTTCACCATGGTTCAGTATGCAGAGCTGTATATCCGAGAGATAGTCCGACTCCATGGTATTTCAGTTTCTATCGTATCTGACAGAGATCCTAGATTCACTTCCTCATTTTGGAAGAGTTTGCATTCGACTATGGGTGCGAAGTTGCTGTTTAGCACAGCCTTCCATCCGTAGACAGATGGGCAGTCAGAGCGAGTCATTCAGATTTTAGAGGATCTTCTCCGTGCTTGCGTCATTGATTTCTCAGGGAGTTGGGAGTCGAACTTGCCATTGGTTGAGTTCACCTACAACAACAGCTTCCAGTCTTCCATTGGTATGGTTCCGTATGAAGCACTATATGGCCGCAACTGTAGATCTCATGTTCATTGGGATGAAGTAGGAGAGAGAGTAGAGTTGGGTCCAGATATTATTCAGCAGACTGTCGATGTAGTAGCCTGGATCCGTGATAGAATGAGGACTGCTCTGAGTTGACAGAAGAGTTATGCCGATCAGCGGAGGAGAGATTTAGAGTTTGCTGTCGGCGACCATGTCTTTGTGAAGGTGGCACCTATGAAGGGTGTCATGAGATTTGGCAAGAAATGAAAGCTCAGTCCGAGATTCATTGGACCATTTAAGATCCTCGACAGAGTTGGGACGCTAGCTTATCATGTGGCTCTTCCGCCGAATCTGGCCGGAGTACACAATGTGTTCCACGTCTCCATGCTGAGGAAGTACACGGCGAACCCTTCGCATGTCCTGAACTTTGAGCCGTTGCAGCTTACTCCGAACCTATCTTATGAGGAGAGGCCAGTGCAGATCCTAGACAGGCAGGAGAAGAAGCTTCGGAACAAGCTGGTTAAGCGAGTCAAAGTCAGATGGCTCAAACATTCAGAGGAGGAAGCTACATGGGAGTCTGAGTCGGAGATGAGAGATCGTTACCCCGAGTTATTCGGTGACTTTTAATTTCGAGGGCGAAATTTCTCTTAAGGGGGGAAGGATTGTAGAATCCGTAACTTAGACTACGTATAAACCATGCATAATTCTAGAATTTAAATTAAAATGATTTTTGTTGCATGAGTATTTAAAGTGTCTTTCTTTAAAGTTAATTATTTCATTTCAGTAGTTTTAATTTTATTCTTTCAGTTATTTCAGTGAGGCCGGACTGGAGTTGGAGCTTTGAGATAGAATTTAAGATTTAGAAAACATTTCTGGAATTTATTTTAGCTAGCAAGTAAGTTCATTTAAGTTAAAAAGGAAGTTTGAGGATTTAATTTAATTACTTGAGGTGAGTAGGAAAATAAGCTCATTTGAGTTACTTAATTAAGGGATTAGTTCAATAAATTAATTAAGGGATAGATAAGGCTCTTAAGGTATTAATATTAGTAACTAAACAATTTCTCCCCTTCATTTTATTGTATTTTCGGCCCCTTAATAGATTAAGCATTACCATGCCAACTCATCACCCTTTTGACCCATTCTTTTTGGTGTTAACATGCTAATCTTTCTTTTATGATTAGTCCACCTTAATTAATTAATTATTGAGCATTATCCTAGTCTAGAAAGCTTAAGATTTCGGCCCCCACCTTCTAGAGCCATCCATCAACTCATTTGATATCAAACAACAATTCAAAATTCAAAATGAGGGAGACTTGGTCTTGAGTTGCCCCTTATATTTTGCACCCACTTCCCTCACTCCCCTAACCATCTTCCCCTCTCCCTAAGCTCGAAATTCAGAGTCATTTTAGAGGCAAATCGTGAGGTGCTAAGGGAAAACAAGAGAGAAAAATTCAGAATCAAGATAAGTAGCAAAGCGCTCCACCTCCTCCGCGCCGGATCGTCTCTTCTTTTCGATTTTCTTTCAAACGAAACCAGGCATGCATATATTCTTCCTTGACTCTTCAATCAAGTCATACTATCATATTTTTATGTTTCATGATCCCCCTTTCATGTAAAAACCGAAATACTTCAGCATTTTCAGAAAAGAACAACATGCAGAATTTCGGCCCCTTTCTTTTCAAGCTTCACGGTTTTCTTTGATGTTGTGGTTTCAGGTATTGGTTCGGTTCCAGGCTCCCAAGGCAACATATAGACATGTTCTAGGATGGATTAGGATCACTTTAGTCCATTGTTTCAGCCCCCATGCTTGCTGGAAATTCGAAAATGACAGCAACTCTATTTGTGTCCATTTGTGTTCGAAAATCTGATGTTGCGGTCATAAGGGAATAGATCGGATCTTGGCTGCCCTAGGGGCCTATAGCCATGATTAGATCACTTCCCTAGCATGTCTAAGACGCGACTAAGTCGCCCTTTTGGTGGCTTGGTCCATGGTTAATCGGTTTTTAAATCAAACGCAAGAACAGCCCCTCCCCTTCTCGGCCCTTTGATTTTGACAGCATGTGTTGGTTCGAGTATGGTGGAATGGTGTGGATCTTGGTTGGCCTAAAGCCCTTAGCCACGGTTCACACCATGCCCCAAGATGTCTAGGTCGTGCCATGGTCAATCAAATGACCACTGGAATGAGACGAGACAGCAAGCGAAGCACAACACCACACACGCACGCATGAGTGTCCTCGGTAGGAGTTTTTGGTTGGTTGCTGGAATGGTGAGGATTGTGGCTGGCCTAGGGCCCCTAGCCATGGTTCAAATCATTCCTTGGGATGTTGGTAAGAGGTGTTGGTCGGAGGTTCAAGCCCCAATGGCCATTAGCCTCGCAAACGACGCAAGCAAACCAAGCACAGCTGCTGTATTTTTGGACAGCAACTTGCTGTGACGGTTCTGTGGCTCGTTCGAGTTCTCGATCGGCTTTTAGGCCTATTTCCTTGGACAAGATAGTGCCTCATTGAGTTAGGAAGGTCATGTTTTTGACCGTTTGTAATTCGGTTCATTTTTGAGGTCGTACGAGAATTTACGGTGCGATGTGCCAAATTGACTCTCGAAAGAGCGTTTCTTGTTTTGGCCTCCATTCACCTAGATTTCGGCCCTCACCATTTTAGGAGCATTATTTTATCATTTTAGGCGTATTTTAATCATGGCTACATGACGGTTCAATGTTGGTTCGGGTTGGTTCGGAGTCATGATTAAATACGAAGTCGGTAGGCGTAATTGTCACATTTTAGAATGTTATTGCATAGTTTGGTCCCATAAATCTATTGCATATTTTTCATGACATATTTAGGTTGCAGCGAGCCTGGGAGCGATCCAATCCAAGCAGTAAATTATTACAGGATATTTAATTGTGCCATTTAATTATATTACGTGCATCAAAATATAAAATGTTCATTTTTGAGATTATGCGATATTGCTTGTGGCCATTTCACTATCATGGGATTATTGCTAAATCCGGTCGCCATTTACCGGTCCGGTCGCCAGTTACCGGTCAGTTGAGTTTGTTTCACCCAGTATACTGTGGCTACAGTCTGATCAGAAGTTTACTATTTTATCCGGTCGCCAGTTACCGGTCATGGGAGCATTTTATTATCCGGTCGCCATTTACCGGTCAGTTTCAGTGCAGGGGCCACTTGCGTATACCATAATCTCACAAGGAAAATTATTACAGGCTATTTCAGTACAGGGCTCCAAGGAGCAAACATTTTTACCATGATATTTTCAGTTCAGTTATGCACGTATTATAATTAATCATGACACGACCCTTTTACGATATGCCTCATGACACGACATTTTTATTCCATGAAATTTTACTATAGTATTTACTCGTTATTTACGATATATGCATGTTGAGTCTTTAGACTCATTAGACTTGATTGTTGTAGGTTCTGATGATGCCGGGGCCGAGGGCGGGGACCAGTGAGCAGGCTCGAGTCGGCAGTAGTAGGACCCGAGGACCTCAGTTCAGCATTTATTTTTAATTGATGGCTCAAACGTTTTAATTATTGTTGGAAAAACTTTTTACTGTTATTTCAAAAATGTTACCGCTGCCACATTGAACATCAAACTTTATTTATAAGTTCATTTATGAAGGAGGAAATTTTAATTATTTAAAAGAAAAATTTTAAATTTTCCGCAAATTTCCAAGTAAAGATTTTAGGCCTTTACACCCTGAGCACCTTTGCAACCTCTATAAAGAATCGATAAAGGGGAAAGAAAAAGAGACCAACTTCACTGAACGCAGTGACCGTTTGAGTGATTCAAATCATTTTGATGCTGCTGATTTTATGAATGATTTCTCTGGAAATGATCAATATGTTGGTGGGATAGAAATGAACAATATTGATGCTACTGATTTTCTCAATGATTTCTCTGAGAATGAACAATCTAATGATAGAATATAAATGTACAATAATTTATTTTTCATGTATTCATATAATAATGTTTTATTGTACAATTATGATATGTGTTATATTTACATATGTATTGTCAGTAATCTTATTTCATTGCATATTTTTTTTGAAGTTCAAATATGGAAAATGCTATGAGCAAAGCTGAAGTTTGCATACCCCATAGTGGTACAACGCACACTATCCTCCGAGATAAAAGATATTTCTTGGAACTAAAACCAACAAAAACAACGGTGAATACAATATCAGGTCTTGTAGACTTGATTGAAGGATGTGGTAAAGCACAATTTTTGTTACCTAATGGTACAAAATTTTTGATCAATGATGCTTTATATTCACCACAATCGAAAAGAAATTTGTTGAGTTTTAATGATATATATTCCCATGGGTATGATACTCAAACAATGAATGAAGGGAATGAGAAATATATGTGTCTTATCACATTAAAACTCAACAAATTTCTTTTCGATTGTGGTGGGGTATGATACTCAAACAATGAATGAAGGGAATGAGAAATATATGTGTCTTATCACATATAAATCAGGAAAGAAATATGTGATTGAAAAACTACCAATGCTCCCTACTGGATTGCATTATACACATATAAGTCCCATTGAATCAAACATGGTAGTAGATAATTCTTCAATATTAACCAATTGGCATGATCGATTAGGACATCCTGGTTCAACAATGATGCGAAGGATTATAGAAAATACACATGGTCATCCACCTGAAAGACCAGAAGATCTTTCAGAATAATAAGTTTCAATGTAAAGCATGTTCTCTTTGAAAACTTATTATAAGACCATCGCCAGCCAAATTCCAAACTGAATCACCAATGTTTCTTGAACGTATTCAGGGTGATATTTGTGGACTAATCCATCCACCATGTGGACCATTCAGATACTTTATGGTATTAATTAATGCCTCCAGCAGATGGTCACATGTATGTTTATTGTCAACTCGAAATGTTGCATTTGCAAGATTACTTGCTCAAATAATAAAATTGAGGAATCAATTTCCCGATTATACAATCAAGAAAATTAGACTTGATAATGCTGGTGAATTTACTTCCCAGACTTTCAATGATTATTGTATGTCTATGGGAATCATTGTTGAGCATCCTGTTGCTCATGTACATACGCAGAATGGATTGGCTGAATCATTGATTAAACGTCTGCAAATGATTGCTAGACCAATGATTATGAAAACAAAGCTTCCTATTTCTATGGTATAATCGAAAGGTGGATCATAAATATAATCGTATGACATAAACTTACATAGATCTTGATGGATTGATGAAACTCGAAACTCAAGAACTGGAGAAAACCCACCTTAATAAAGGTAGAAATTTAGAATTATTCTTCAAATATTCAGCTTTAAGCAGCAAGCTGTGAGCTCTGCTTCTCAAATGCCTTTAAGGTAATTTTGGATCTTTCCAAACTGGGATATGTGAACCACTGTTTATAAACAGGATTGACTTCTGGATCTTTTAATTGATTTTCAAGAATCTCAATTTGAGATTTTATTAATTTGATCTTCTTTTTAAGTTTCAGCAGATAATTTGCAGATGGCATGATATAATCGAAAGGTGGATCATAAATATAATCGTATGACATAAACTTACATAGATTTTGATGGATTGATGAAACTCGAAACTCAAGAACTGAAGAAAACTTCAAAACTTTTATTGCTAGAAAGATGTAGTAGTGTTTTAAGTGTGTGGATCACAAAGGGAATCCACTCCTTAAATAACCAAAAAACTAAAACAGTAGTACCACCTTCTACCTATAAAAACATGACACGTAATACTTAAAAGATAAGCATACAAAGTTAATAATACACAACAATAATGCATGACTTTTTAGTCGAGACACAGTTCACAAAGATCGTGACTTCCAGCTCACACATCCATTGTCTCATGCATTCAATAATGCAAATATGTCTTCACCCTCATATGAGTCCTGAGCATCTTGTAGATCATCTTGATCGGTCATCTGTGTATCATCTTCTATTTTTTCCTTTCCTTTTGAGGAGGTTGATTCTTGATTGGATATATTTGATTTTTCACCAAAAACTTCTGTGAACATAGAAGTAATGGTATCCTTGTCTAAATGTTGAAAAAGTTCTTTTAGCAATGTGGTTTGTGTTGGGGTGTCATGATTCAAATTCTTCATAGTTTCTCTGGCAACACCCAGAGCTATTACTCCCTGTCGATCATAAACTTTGACTTCTGCAAAGAAGTCTTCTTTTCCCCACCATTTTATAAGAATTTTCCTAATTAATACAGTAGGGGCAAATTTGATTTCAAGCTTTTCTTTAGGAAAGTCTTGCAATCCGTATTCCCATCGAATAATCCAAGGAACATTATAATTAATGGCAAATTGAATCAT
The DNA here is from genome assembly GCF_025594145.1 of Primulina tabacum. Taxonomy (NCBI): domain Eukaryota; kingdom Viridiplantae; phylum Streptophyta; class Magnoliopsida; order Lamiales; family Gesneriaceae; genus Primulina; species Primulina tabacum. The sequence goes on along the minus strand of NC_134565.1, from coordinate 14,007,273 downwards.
GACTGTTAAACCATCGAACTGGGTATTGGCATTTTGGAACTTAATCCATATATTCTTAACATTTCTTGGAAGGATTGAGGGCATTACCCCCCATGAGAAGAAAAAAGTTTTGAACCATGTGGGTATGAATTGATGAATATCATCTAATTGAAATTTCATCCACCAAGAGTGTTTTCTTTGAGAATTCTCATATAATACAATGGTATCCCAAGCCATGATATAATCATGATAATTAAACATATTAGGCATTGCCTGAAAAGTGTTTAATTGTCTGGCTTGGCTAAGAGGTACACCCCAATTAGCCGCTGGGATAATCTTTTTTATTATCATTTTAGAAAATGCATAATTGCGATTGCGATCCATATGTTGAATTTCAACTGATCCAGTTTCTACTAAAATTATTTCAAAGTAGTCTCTGGTTTTTCTGCCCAATATGGGTTGTAAATCTTTAATTAAATAGCTTTGAGCTATATGAATAGGTGATAGACCTTTAAGGTCTTTATCAACAGGACAACAGTTAAGGCATCCTGAAATTAAATAGGGATATTTTAATTCTTCTTTTGATCCCTTTAAGGCAAATATGGCATTATAATAATAATGTATGTCATATGCAGTAGGATCTTCTGCGAATTCTTTAATTGGATCAAATTTTTCTTCTTCTGTGGTAGCCATATTAGGCTGAGGAATAGTGGCACCTCTTTTAAAAGGTGGTTTATTTATCGGCTTCTTTCCGGTGGCTGGTCCTTTTAAGACTGTCTTCCAAGGCTGATCCCTGCAAGAATTCTCTAGTTAGAAAGTCGCCTGGTAAAGAATTTGGCTGGTCCTTTCAAGGGGCGTGAATATTTGTTGCTAAATTCTTTACCAGACGACTTTCTAACTAGAGAATTCTTGCAGGGATCAGCCTTGGAAGACAGTTTTAAAAGGACCAGCCACCGGAAAGAAGCCGATGAATAAACCACCTTTTAAAAGAGGTGCCACTATTCCTCAGCCTAATATGGCTACCACAGAAGAAGAAAAATTTGATCCAATTAAAGAATTCGCAGAAGATCCTACTGCATATGACATACATTATTATAATAATGCCATATTTGCCTTAAAGGGATCAAAAGAAGAATTAAAATATCCCTATTTAATTTCAGGATGCCTTAACTGTTGTCCTGTTGATAAAGACCTTAAAGGTCTATCACCTATTCATATAGCTCAAAGCTATTTAATTAAAGATTTACAACCCATATTGGGCAGAAAAACCAGAGACTACTTTGAAACAATTTTAGCAGAAACTGGATCAGTTGAAATTCAACATATGGATCGCAATCGCGATTATGCATTTTCTAAAATGATAATAAAAAAGATTATCCCAGCGGCTAATTGGGGTTTACCTCTTAGCCAAACCAGACAATTAAACACTTTTCAGGCAATGCCTAATATGTTTAATTATCATGATTATATCATGGCTTGGGATACCATTGTATTATATGAGAATTCTCAAAGAAAACACTCTTGGTGGATGAAATTCCAATTAGATGATATTCATCAATTCATACCCACATGGTTCAAAACTTTTTTCTTCTCATGGGGGGTAATGCCCTCAATCCAACCATTGAAGCCTATATGGTTGAGGATGCTTTAATGTAGGTAAACCCAATTTTTCGATCATCTCGCTACTAGCCACATTGGTACAACTCCCCCCCCATTTATAATTAGATTGCAAACCTTTTGATTTACAAAACACCTAGTGTGGAACAAGTTCTCCCTTTGGTTAGTCTCCTCCTCCTTGACTTGGGCACTCATGATACACCTAGTCACTAGTGCTTCACCAACAACCGCCCCATATCCCTCATCAGGATCCTCTAATGCAGGCATTTCATCATCCTCGTCATCCTCCTCACTTTGAGACTCATATTCACCATAGTCATTTAAAATCATTACCCTTTTATTAGGACATTCACTAGCAATATGACCCAACCCTTGACACCTAAAACATCTAGTATCTCTAGCTCGAGTAAGAGGAGTTTCAGATTTACCTTACACTCCTTGCTTAGGCGTTTCGTGCTTGGTCTCCATCTTGGGCTTGGTCACAACTTTACTTTTATCACGTTTTGCCCCATTTGGTCGCCAAGAAGATGACGAACCTCCACTTTGATTGGTGCAGCCAACTCCTCGCCTCTTGAGTTGTTGCTCCACTTTTATGGCCATTTGCACCATCTCGTCTAGATCCAAGTAGTGTCTAAGCTCCACTTGATCTTGTATCTCCCTGTTCAAACCACAAAGAAAACGTGCCATGGTCGCCTCACTATCCTCCTCGATATTTGCCCTAATCATGACTACTTCCATCTCTTTATAGTAGTCCTCAACACTCTTTAACCCTTGCCTCAAAGTTTGTAGCCTCTTAAACATTTTCCTATAATAGTGATTGGGCACAAACCTCTTCCTCATGACCCTCTTCATCTCATCCCAAGATTCAATAGGTCTCTCATTATACCTCCTTCTAGTGGTCACTAGTTGATCCCACAAATTGAGAGCATAGTCTAAGAATTCAACCACCGCCAACCTCACCTTCTTTTGTTCGGAGTAGTGGTGACATTCAAACACGAACTCTACCCTCTTTTCTCACTCTAAGTACGCCTCCTGGTCAGATTTCCCATGGAATGATGGAATCTTCATCTTAATATTACCCATGTTACCATCCTCCCTATTCCCATCATATCTACCCTGTACAGCTTCTTTTCTTCCTCTACCAAATCCTTGACCTCTTCCATTCCTACCCCAATTCTCATTTTGACTCTCCTCGTCTCCTCCCAAATCATATTCCTCATCCTCTCTACCCAAATCCTTAGGTTTGGATTTACTCCCACTAGCACTAACTTCAATCTTATCAAACCTCTCATGTAAGGGCTCTAATTCATTCCTCATCATCCTACTAAAATACCCAAACAACGCCTCCAATTGAACCTTTGATAATCCTTGGTTTGAATTATCTCCTACTGATGCGATCCTTCATACCACGAAAAGCAAATGCGCTCAAAAACGGAGTCACGCCCTCGATTCGATGAAATAAAGAAACGGTTGTGTTGTCCCGATCTTTTTGACACAAGTAAGGTTGTAATATTCACCTCTAAATTACAAAGAATTTAGTAACAAATATTAATGAAAGATAAACAATCGAAATTCAAGCGAACCTTCAAAGAACTCGTCTTTGACAATTCGAGTGAAGAACAATCGACAAACGCCACAAAGTATTAAACTTTGATAAGTTTGATTTGAGAAACACACAAAGGTGTATACAAAAGCCAAGCTTTGAAATTGAGAGAAAACTCTATCAATAATGATTAAAATCAAAATAATCTAAAATTGTGTTTACAATGATAATTTTCGTCCATATATTATCACAAAATCAGAATGATATGAAAATCTAGTTACCAAACTAATTAAAACACTAAATTAGGAAACTGGGATTTTTTCTTCGCAGGCGGCGCGCTCGGGCGGGAATTTATGTCCGCCCGGGCGGAAAGTCTTCGGCCTTCAATTTTCAAGGGGCGCGCTTGTGGGGACCCGGGCTCTAACTCCATTCTTTTCGGGATTAATCGGATCTTTATTCAAAAATGTGGGTCAAAATTTTGCTTTTTAATTCAAATGTATATAAACAGCACAAGATAGTTCTTCATTTTATTTCAATAAACATAATTACATGTCTTGTTCTAATACATTCATATAAACCAGTGTTTAATATAAACTACAACCACAAGTAGTACAAGTCTAGTAGAAACAACTAGTAATCTTCTGCGCCCGAAGTCACCACGCTATCTCGAACTCATCTCTGTCGTGACCCAGATCCTGCCCCACCTGTTGTTATGCACACATACAGACATAACAACAGCCGGAAACTCCGGTGAGAAATGCATGCTAATACATAATCATAAATCATGCATGAAAGCAATAACAATGGGTTCCATAGTCTATGAAACCAATCTATATGAGCATGCAATTCAAATCAAATCATGTCTTGACTCGACTCGACTCTACTCTAGGGATCGCGGTGTGAATAAGACGTCACTTTCTGTCACCTACCCTCCCAATCGGGGTAACTGTACGTCTTATTCCTAGACTTCGGCCCTGTCTGTATCGAATGTCTACAATCGGATTGAATCTGATCCGAAGCGTCGATACCACCAAACGTCTAGTTTGGCAAGTCTGCCAATGACTCTCCTATCTCAAATTCTTGAATATAAATCTATAAACAAGACATCATCATATCAAGGGATTAGAATATAAGTCCATAAACAAATCAAAATCATATCAAAAGATAGACAACAATTCTAGTATGTGATTTGGTTGGGAAACTCAAATTGAATCTCATTTGAGTTGTGTCTTCCCCAAACGAAACATGAATTATACATTCCGTCGAACAATTTGTCGTAGTCGAAGTCTCGCTATCAAAGTTGCCAATAGAATCTGAAATGGCATGATCAAAGTGCATTCTATCAATACATATAGGACTCAATCTTTAATCTGAATACGATTCGACGGCATAACGGCGGATTCTCGACATACCGATCAACTCATAAATCAACACAATATAATCAATATCAACAATTCACCATTATCTTTATAAGACACATTAACTCTGAAATCTGAACATGTTAAATCAGTACATATGCTGGAATTCATAACAATTACATACGGTACCATTTCTTCGATCCGGTTGCGAATAACCGTTGCTTATAATCATAAGAACATATATCTACAAGCATATCCAAGTTTCCCCAACATCAATATCTCAAATCATGCAGGAAATGAATGAAACTTACATCCTCTTGTAGCCTTTGAAGTGAGGAACAAGAATTTAAGCTTTGATTAACTTTTGGATAAGTAAATCTTACACAATCAAATAGTAGAGATGGAAGAAAGATTGGAACCCTTTTCTCCTTCGTTTCTCAGCTGATGGAACTGTTAAAAATGAAGACTCGGCACAATTCTATATATATATATGCCATGTGTCATCATAAGAAACAAAGGTGGCTTTCTCGCATGCTGCACCGCGGGTGTGCTCCATCTAGACCGCAGGTGCGCTCAAGCTTCGGCAGTCTATTCATTTTCCAAAATCGACGACCGCGGGTGCGCTACATATAAAACCGCGGGTGCGGTGACATCAACGCGGGTGCGGTTAAGTTTGAACCGCGGGTGCGGTGTCATTTCTGTAAATAATTTTCAACTCTCTGTCCATCAACCGCGGGTGCACTCTTTCTTGGACCGCGGGTGTGGTCTGCCCTTCATTCAAAATTCTAATTTTTCATGTCTCTCCTTCCCCCATCTCATTTATTGCTTCTCATTACATATCATGCATTTTCATATCTTTGAATATCGCATCAATGAAGACTTAATAAATCTCAGGCCTTACAGCGCTCGGGCGGGAATCTATATCCGCCCGGGCGCGAGGCATTCGGCTTTCTTGGACACAAGTGTTGCGCTTGGGCGGGAATTTAAATCCGCCCGGGCGCGAGGCGTTCGGCCTTCTTGTTCAATGCCCACTCGCACAACGATCCGATGGCTCCAAAGCTCATCATCATGCATCACGAGGTTTGGAATCTTTCTTGCAAGCTCTTCTCGATTGCTCATGATTCCATGCTGTACTTCCTTGAACCTCATTCCAATCCTTCGACTGCCATGCCCGGCCAGATTCATATCATACTCCCCTTCTTCAAAAAGATTTGTCCTCAAATCTTGTCTACCTACGAAAAAATGAAGCAAGTTAGTAATAAAAATAATTAAATTATCAACATGCTTACCTTTCAATGTAAGTTCGTAGGTGCTATTGTCAGCTCGCTCCATCAGCACTGGCAACTCCAACATCACCGTTGTCTTTCCTATAAACTCGTCAACTTCACCACCTACCAAATAATAAATGACACCAAAAGATAAAATACCATTAAGTATCACAAAAATAAGGTTTCTCCCCTTCTTAGACCTAGTCAACACAAAAATAATATCCACACACGTGTACGACCATAGTTCACTAGGAATAAGATATAACTGATGCACGACATATGAATACACTCGACATGTCATTCTCCCATATGCAATGCATGTATCACAACGACACTCAACATGTCGTTTCATATGCAACCAACACATATAATCATGCATTTTATCAGCAATTAAACCTCCACAATATGCCTCATTAGCACATAACTCATGTAAAGAATATAGAATGAAGAATTTATTCTCTTTAAAGTTGTACTCATTATGAACATAAAAATTCTGATATTCATTCATGCTCTTTCCAACGCCATCATTAATCAAATATAAATCATGCAAATAGAACACACTTAATGTACTATCCATGTAATCATTTAGCTCATCACAAAGATTTGAACAAAATGCACACAATTCAGTGTCATAACAAAAACTCATCAATTTGACAACTCTTGAAAAATCACAATGACTAACATTTAAATTTCATCTATTCAATATGTCATCATTCTCAAATCTATGACACCTAGGCAACAAGGTTAAATCACAATCATACCTCCTAAATATCACATTTTCAACCCGTTCTCCCAATTCATGAAAACAAAGCGACAATAAATTAAGGTAAGGAAGTAAATCATACCTCATGGTTGTTGCGTTGGCAACTAACCTTACCTCACCTTGATTGCACCCAACGTCATGCGGATCATCCCATTGCATTTTAATGCCATCAACACTTGCTCTTCTTCTCAGCATGACATTACCATAATCCTGCAAAGACAAAGTAACGATGCTCGGGATTGAACCAGCTATATCATCACAATGGCAATAAACCACTTTTTACAAAGGTACATGAAATGGCTTATGCAAGAGTAAATAACTCTCATCCTCACTCTTTTCACTCTTTTGGGCCTTTAATTCATTTTTCTTGTCTTTTTCTTTGGCCTCTTTTTCTTTTTCATCTTTTCTCCTTTTTTTCTTTTCTATGGCCATCTCACTCTTTTGTTCACTATTTCTTTCGGCCATTTTACATTTCTTTTCACTCAATTCATGAACAAATTTCAATTGATCCTCAAGGACATTTGGATTCAATTGAGCCAATGAAACATTTAGTTCATCAAGAAATTTATGTACAATGACTTTTTCTTGCCTACTCTCTTCCTCCAAAATAGACAAAGTAAGCATTTCTTCCCCACGTAATGATTCATTCTCCGTTGTATATCGTTCAACATCATCCGACTCACCAACTAATAGAATGCAATCATCAACACTTTTCATAACCTCAAATTCAGATTCAGGCTCCACTACAACCTCATCTTCCAGTTTAGACTCAATAACAACCTCATCCCCCACATGAGATTCAAGTTCATCCACAACATCAGCCTCCATTTGAGATTTAGGCTCAACTGAAGATTTTATTACGGTCACCTCCTCACGAGGACATTGGCTGATATCATGCCAACCTCTAGACACCAACAACATATAATATCACAAGTACGAGAAATTGAATTTTTAAATGTACCTTGACATTCATATCTTGTAGTTCCACGTCCCCACTGCTCCATTGGACGAGCAATGATTTTCTCTTCCAAGCTCTTCCTCCACGTGGATGCCAACGACTCCCCATGCACACCACGTTCATCTCTCCGGCCAACTCCTCTATCCTCCTCACATCGCCTATCAACATCCCGATACAAATGCGACGCTCTATCCCTTCCACATCTACTACCTCGTCTATTACATGTCTCCTCTTCTTCACACCTCATATATTTTTTTCGTAGATGCTTAAACTCCTTCCCCCACATTCTATCCAACCCTCCTAACATTAATTGAAATTGACTATCGTCAATCATTATACCTGCAAGAAAAGGTTAGTATAAAACAATAAAGAATAAAGTTTCCTCACCACGAATCCTCACTGGTCACTCCAATAAAATTCACTCGACTCTCCCTTTTTTTTTCTCCATTTTTTTTCGTCCTCACTACAAAAACCTCGCACGTCACTCCAAGAAATAAACACTCACACTCAAGTATTTCACTCAATTTGGAGAGTTCTCTCGTAGGTTACAATTTCAGGCTTTGTAGCTTGTGTGCATCAAACCCACAAGTTCAAACTTCACGACACTTGCAAACTGACTTACACGGACTGCGTAAAACGAGAACTTTGAAATGATTTTTTTTTTGACTGTGAGAGTCACTTGATTATGACTCACAAAAGAGAACAAGATACAATGCCAAATAATAGCACAATAATAATATTATTATTATTTTTTTTATTGTGAGAGGCACTTGAATATGGCTCCCACAAGAGAATAGAACAAAATAACAAAACCAAGCTATGCCAAAATTTCGAAATTCTGGTACTTTCTTTTTTTTTTTTTTTTTTTTTTGGGGATTGCACAAGGATGGCTGTGCAACTCGAAAAAAAGAAGCAAAAAAAATCAGAAATTTCGAGAATCGCAAGATCCACGAAAGATGAAGAACGATACGGATAAAATAGATCTGATAACAAACAAGGATAAATACAGATCTGAAAATAAAAAGAATAAACTTACTTGAATCAAAGGGAACCTAAAGCTCTGATACCAAATGATGCGATCCTTCATACCACGAAAATCAAACGCGCTCAAAAATGGAGTCACGCCCTCGATTCGATGAAATAAAGAAACGGTTGTGTTGTCCCGATCTTTTTGACACAAGTAAAGTTGTAATATTCACCTCTAAATTACAAGAATTTAGCAACAAATATTAACGAAAGATAAACAATCGAAATTCAAGCGAACCTTCAAAGAATTCGTCTTTGACAATCCGAGTGAAGAACAATCGACAAACGCCACAAAGTATTAAACTTTGATAAGTTTGATTTGAGAAACACACAAAGGTGTTTATAAGGCCAAGCTTTGAAATTGAGAGAAAACTCTGTCAATAATGATTAAAATCAAAATAATCTAAAATTGTGTTTACAATAATAATTTTCGTCCATATATTATCACAAAATCAGAATGATATGAAAATCTAGTTACCAAACTAATTAAAACACTAAATTAGGAAACTGGGATTTTTTCTTCGCAGGCGGCGCGCTCGGGCGGGAATTTATGTCCGCCCGGGCGGAAAGTCTTCGGCCTTCAATTTCAAGGGGCGCGCTCGGGCGAGAATCTATATCCGCCCGGGCGCGAGGCATTCGGCTTTCTTGGACACAAGTGTTGCGCTCGGGCGGGAATTAATATCCGCCCCGGCGCTCGCACAACGATCCGATGGCTCCAAAGCTCATCATCATGCATCACGAGGCTTGGAATCTTGCTTGCAAGCTCTTCTCGATTGCTCATGATTCCATGCTGTACTTCCTTGAACCTCATTCCAATCCTTCGACTGCCATGCCCGGCCAGATTCATATCACCCACCCCCCTCTCCATTTTAATTTCAGATTTGTACCTGTAAGAAAACGTTAGTAGAAAACAAATAGTCCTCACCCAAATTCTCACGGTCACTCCAAAGAAAATTCACTCGTCTCTCCTCTCTTATTTTTTTTTTTGCTCATAACAAATACTCACTAGTCACTCCAAAGAAAATTCACTCGCACTCAAGTAATGTCACTCAAATTCGAGAGTTCTCTCAAAGGCTTCAAGCTTTGTATTTGATTATATCAAAAAATCAAGTTTCAACTCGTGAACAATTGTGACTGACTCACTTGGACTGCGTAGACAAGAAATTCGAAGATAAATAATTTTTTTTTGACTGTGAGAGGCAATTGAATATGACTCTATAAAGGAAATTGAACAAGATATCAAAAAGAAATAATGGTGAATTTTCGGATTTTTGGTATTTTTTTTTCTTTTTGGCTCGAAAACTACTCGAAAATCCAAAATAAAAAAACACCAAAATTTCGAGAATCACATATCCTCGAAAAAAATATGAAGACGATAGAACAGAAAGCGGATCTGAAAACTAACGAAGAAATAACACAGATCTGAAAACTTAAGACAGAAAGATACTCGAATTCAATGAACCTAAGCTCTGATACCAAATGAAGTGAATCTTTGTACGAACGAATAGCAAACACGATTAAATACAAATCGCGCCCTCAATTCAATAACGAACGAAGAATTCGTGTTGTCCCGATCTTTTGAATCAAGTATGGTTTTGTGATATTCACCTCTAAATTATGAAATTTAGCAACAAATATTCACGATAAACAATTGAGAAACAGACAAACCTTCAAAGAACTTGTCCTTGACAATCCGTATGAAATCAATCGAAAAACGCCACAAGAACGAATCTTGATAAGTTTTATTTTTGATGACAAAGCAAAAGCCTTGAAAAGCTTGAGAGAAAAATCTCAAAATTTGATAAACTCAATAATAATATCTGATTTGTGTTCAAAATTTCGTGCATATGTGGTTTACATAATCAAAGATATGATATCTAATTACCAAAATAATCAAAACACTAAACTAGGAAACTGAAGATTTTCTCGCAACTGGCTCGCGCTCGGGCGGTAGGATATTGCCGCTCGAGCGCCGAAGGTTCTGTACTACTTGCGCTCGGGCGGTAGAATATGACCGCTCAGGCGCGAGGCGTTCTGGAAATTTTCCACTTGGACATTAAGTGTGGCGCTCGAGCGGTAATATGTGGCCGCTCAGGCGCCAATGCTTCTGGACTCCTCTTCACTTATCACTTGAATAATGTTCCTTTGACTCCCAAACTTACTCCCATGCATCACGAACCCTCCAGCACTTTTCACCTCGCGTGTAAATCCTTCTTCCTTGCTCATAAGCCCCTGCAACGCTTCCTTGAATCTCTTCAGTCGTCCCCTCGTGATTGGTCCCTCCGACAACTCTAAAGGGTCCCATGCTTTCCTTGGGGCTTGACCTCCCGTGTTCGCATCATCCTTAGTCTCCTCCGGATTGCTCCTACAGGCTGGACGATTTGGCAATGCACTCCCAGGCACGAAATCGATTTGGTGCTCAATTCCTTTCAATGGTGGTAAGCCTTGAGGCAACTCCTCCGGAAATACATCTTTAAATTCCTGCAAAAGTGAAACAACAATGCTCGGAAGGGATCCAGCTATATCACTTGTGTTAAGGAGAATCACCTTGTAAAGAATCAACACAAGTGGTTCATGTGTGTGCATTAAATGTTTCAACTCACCTTTTTGGGCCATATATGTTTTCTTTTTTGCCTCTTTCCTCTCATTTTCTTTTCCCTCATTTTCTTTCCTCTCTTTTTTCTTCTGTATGGCTATCTCACTTTTTTTGTCACTCTTTTTTTCAGCCATCTCATTCTTTATTTCAAAGGCCATCTCACTTTTTTGTTCACTCCTTTTTTCGGCCTCCTCTCTATTCACTTTTTTCCAATTGGTCCTCCAACACTTGCTGTGAACCTTTGTACGAATGAAAAGCAAACACGATTAAAATCGAATCACGCCCTCAATTCAATAACGAACAAGGAATCGTTGTTTATCCCGATCTTTTGAATCAAGTTTTGGAGTTGTGATATTCACCTCTAAATTATAAAAACTTAGCAATAAATATTCATGATTAAACAATTGAGAAACAGACGAACCTTCAAAGAACTTGCCCTTGAAAACCCGTATGAAATCAACCGACAAACGCCAAATAGTTAAAAACTTTGATAAGTTTGATTTTGATTACAAAGCAAAAGCCTTGAAAAGCTTGAGAGAAAATTCTCAAAAGTTTGATAACTCAATAATAAAATCTGAATTGTGTTCAAAATTTTCTTGCAATATCCTTTACATACTCAAAAGATAACAATATCTAGTTGCCAAAATAATTAAAACTCTAAACTAGGAAACTAGGATTTTCTCGCAACTGGCTCGCGCTCGGGTGGTAGAATATGACCGTTCGAGCGCCGAGGGTTCTGTACTATTCGCGCTCGGGCGGTAGAATATGACCGCTCGGGCGCGAGGCGTTCTGGAAATTTTCTCCTTGGGCAGTAAGTGTGGCGCTCGGGCGGTAATATTTGGCCGCTCGGGCGCCGATGCTTCTGGACTCCTCTTCATTTATCACTTGAATAATGTTCCTTTGGCTCCCAAACTTACTCCCTTGCATCACGAACCCTCCAGCACTTTGCACCCCGCTTGTAAGTCCTTCTTCCTTGCTCATAATCCCCTGCAATGCTTCCTTGAATCTTTTTAGTCGTCCCCTCGTGATTGGTCCCTCCGGCAACTCTAGAGGGTCCCATGCTTTCCTTGGGGCTTGACCATCCGTGTTCGCATCATCCTCCCCTTCTTGAAAAGAATTTGTCCTGAATCTCGTTCATCACCTACATCAAACAACGACAAGTCACTAACATTAAAAGTAGAACTCACGTTATACTCACCTGGTAGATCGAGTTTGTAGGCGTTGTCATTGATCCTTTCAAGGACTTGAAATGGCCCATCACCCCTAGGTAATAGTTTTGAACGTCTCTTCTCGGGGAACCTTTCCTTCCTCAAGTGTAACCACACCCAATCTCCCTTCTCAAAGGTCACCTTCTTCTTCCCCTTGTTGGCTTGCTTGGCATATTGCTCATTCTTCTTTTCAATATTGGCCTTGACCTTTTCATGCAAACTCCTAACAAATTCAGCTCTCTTTTTGCCATCCATGTTTAACCTTTAACTCACAGGTAAAGACATCAAATCCAACGGAGTCAAGGATTAAAACCATAAATAATCTCAAATGGCGAATAATTTGTGGTTGAATGCATGCAACGATTATACGCAAACTCAACAAATGGCAAACAATCTTCCCAATTCTTTAAGTTCTTTTTAAGTATAGCACTCAAAAGTGTTCCTAATGTTCTATTAATGTAATAGCCAAGCCTGGTGTGCGGTACGGTTTAAGATTTCGTATGATTATTGACTATTTGGTTGAGTTTAAGTATAGTTGATGCTAAGAGTTACGATTTATGGTTTATAGCATTGTTGATAGTTAGATGTTGTGTAGCTGTGTTGTAGCGTCGTTGCGGTTTAATTCATGGTAATTAGCATGTTGAGTCTATTGGTATGAGGCCAATTGGATTGGTTAAATAAGATTTAGAGGTGCAACTTTCTTGTTGGGAGTGTTGCCAGATTATGAAGAGAAGTGACGTTGCGATTCGATTTTAGTTGAATAGAACTTGTTGTTGGCTACAGAGGAGAGTGCACCCGCACTCCATTTTTCAGTGCACCTGCGGTGGAGGGACAGAAGCAAGACCGCACCCGCGGTCTAAAAGGGACCGCACCCGCGGTCTCATGCTTCATAATTTCGGTTGTTTTCCAGTAAGCTCACCGCACCCGCGGTCAGTTTTGTAGCGCATCTGTGGTCGATGTTTTGAGATTTTCGAATGTTGTCCAGTACTTGCAGCGCACCCGCGGTAGAAGAGGTACCGCACCCGCGGTCAATGAACAGTAGAAGCGTGTTTTCGAGATTTTTAGTGATATAAGACATGAGTTGGCTTTATTTTTCTCATTTCTTTCCCCTCTTCTCGATTTCTTCAACAAGGTGACTTAGGGTTTCTTCATTTCTTTCTTCTTTTCTTTGATTCAAGCTTGTAGTTGGAGTATTGAAGTGGGATCAAGGTTATTTTGAGTTCTAGAAGCTAAGGTAAGCTTGTGACTTTGTTTATTCTTGGTTTTTGGTGTTGAGAGATATGATGGGTTTGTTGATTATGTTGGTTTTATGGATTTAATGGTATGGGTTTGTGATTATTGAGATATTGATGGTTCAATACATGGTTTATTGTTGTAGGATTTCAAGCAAGAGAATAGATTCAAGGTTTGATTTGGTTGTAAGTGGAATTCATTTCCTTTTGCTCACATGATAATATATGTATTGTGTTTCAATGATTTTAACATGTTATTCCCTTCCATTTGATTCATGCTATGTATTAATACACTTTGTTGTATAATTAGAGGCATTTTATGTCTCAATTGTGAAAAAGGGAATACAAAAGAAAATAGTATGCAAAGTGTTTGATGAAATGCCAAAGAGAGAGTTCATATTATTTATTGGATTGGTAGATACATAGTCAGATATTGCATGTAATTAGTTGATCAACGACCATAGGCTTATATCCCAACAGAGTATCGATTTATATCGATGGGATATAGGTACAGAGATAGAGATACTATTTAGATATCAATCCATCAGAGAAAAGAGAAATACCATCATTATTGTTATTCATGCTATGATATTTATGTTCCAGAGTTGATGGTACTTAATGTTTTCAAAGTCATGATTTTCAGAGTATGCTATGTATCCATTGCTATGTAAGAGTTCTACTTGCTGAGTTTTATACTCATTTCAGTTATTTCATGTGATGCAGATAAGAGCGACGAGCCGGGACGTTGATTGGGGCCGGAGTCATATGCATGAGAGAGGGAAGGAAGAAGGCTATTTTGCTAGTGTTTGGACATGATCACAAAAATGATATTTTGTATTTTGCTGCATCATTTTATTGATCATGTATATACTTTTGATTATATACTGAAATGTATTTTAAATCCTTCTTTCTGTTAAGAAAATTTTAAATTCCGCTGTGTTATTTTATAAAATCGGTCAGAGGTGTCACATTTAGTGGTATCAGAGCACCGTTCTTCGGACCAATGCATATGAATTCGTCTACTTTCAACAGTCCGGGTATGTCTTCTTCTTCATCTATTTATTGTTATGGTTGATATGTATTGTTTGAGCACATTGTAGGAGTTATGCCTCCTAAGAGAAAGGCTGCAGAGGGTGAGGATAGTTCTTCATCGAGAGTTGTCGACGAGTTCGGCAAGTTACTGAAAGAGCAAGCCAAGGTCCACAGTGAGTAGATGCAACAGTTGCTCTGTATGCAAGGTACAGGTCAAGGTAGAGGCCAAGGGAGAGGCCAAGTGGCTCAAGCAGTTGGAACCGATGGGATATTTACTGCTTTGAAGAGAAAGGATCCACTGGAATTTGCAAGAAGCACTGATCCATTGATGGCCGTAGAGTGGATCAAAGCACTTGAGGCAATATTTGATCATCTCAACTATGGAGACAAGGACAGAATTGGTTGTGCAGTATTCATGTTAGTCAAAGCTGCACGCATTTGGTGGAATGCTACCAAGGTAGGTGTGGATGTTCCGGCATTGAAGTGGCAAGATTTAACGGATCTTTTCTACGAAAAGTACTTCCCAGATGCACTTAGAGCTCGGAAGGTGACTGAGTTTTTGGAATTTCGTCGAGGTATGAATGTTGACGAGTATATTCTGAAGTTTGAGGAGGGCTGTCTTTTTGCCCCATACATTGCCTCAAATGACAAAGACAAAGGTGCTCATTTCATTAGAGGCCTTCGAGCAGAGATCAGAAGGGACATCAATATGTCTAAGGCGGTGACATTTAAAGAGATTGTGGCTAAGGCATTGTTGGCCGAGCAAGATGAGAAGTGCAGGTACTTCGCTGGTTCTTCCTTTTATTTCGTGTCTTGAGGCTAAGAAATTGTTGTTTAGAGGTTGTGATGGGTTTTTCGCTTCGATTGTGGATATGGATAGAATGGTTAAGTTGAATATTGATGATATTGATGTGGTGAGAGAGTTCCCTGATGTATTTGAGGATGATGTTCCGGGTTTACCGCCGGACAGAGATGTAGAGTTTGTGATTGATCTAGTTCCGGGTACGGTTCCTATTTCGAAGGCTCCGTATAGAATGGCCCATAAAAAGATGAAGGAGTTAAAGATGCAGTTGCAGGATCTTTTGGATAAAGATTTCATTCGGCCGAGTTCTTCGCCTTGGGGAGCTCCGGTTCTTTTTGTCAAAAAGAAAGATGGGTCTTTGCGGCTTTCCATTGATTACAGAGAGATCAACAAAGTGACTATCAAGAATAAATATCTGTTGCACGGATAGACGATCTTTTTGACCAACTGCAGGGGGTAACAGTGTTTTCGAAGATTTGATCTGCGATCATGCTATTATTAGTTGAAAGTTAGGGAGTCTGATATCCCTAAGACGACGTTTCGGAACCAGGTACGGTCATTATGAATTTCTTGTGATGTCATTCGGTCTGACTAATGCTCCTTCAATCTTCATGGATCTTATCAACCGAGTGTTCAAGCCGTATTTGGATAGCTTTGTCATTGTTTTCATCGATGACATATTTATTTATTCCAAGACCAGAGAGCTTCATGCAGAGCACCTCAAAGTTGTTCTTCACTTGTTGAGAGATAAGAGGTTGTATGCTAAGTTGAAGAAATGTGATTTCTGGTTGGAGCAGATTTCTTTCTTAGGCCATGTTGTTTCGAAGGATGGTATAGCTGTTGATCCAGTGAAAATAGAGGCGATTCAGAAGTGTCCTATCCCTACCACTGTATCAGAGATACGCAGTTTTCTTGGTTTGGCGGGTTATTATCGTCATTTCATTTCAGATTTTTCCAAGATTGCCCTGCAGTTAACCAATCTGACGAGGAAGACTGTGAAGTTTGAGTGGTCCAATGAATGCCAAAGTGGATTCCAGGAGTTGAAAGATAAGTTGACGACAGCTCCGGTACTTGCATTGCCGATTGGTTCAGAGGATTTTGTTGTTTATACTGACGCGTCGAAGAAAGGTCTCGGTGCAGTGCTGATGCAACGTGGAAAAGTTATAGCATATGCTTCTCGCCAGTTGAAAGACTACGAGAAAAATTATCCTACGCATGATTTGGAATTGGTAGCTGTGGTTTTCGCCTTAAAAATCTTGAGACACTATCTTTATGGCGAAAAGTGTGAAATTTTCACGGACCACAAGAGTTTAAAGTACTTGTTTTCTCAGAAAGAACTCAATATGCGACAGAGACGGTGGTTAGAGCTTGTCAAAGACTATGATGTGACGATTAGTTACCACCCAGGGAAGGCGAATGTTGTAGCAGATGCATTGAGTCGTAAGTCGAGTTCTTCTTTGAGTGCTCTGATTCAGAAGCCATTGTTGTTAGACTTGCAACGAGAGGAGATAGCTTTAAGGGTTCCGGGAACCATTGCTCGCTTTTCAGCGTTGGTGATTCGGGCTACATTGACGGCCAGAAGTGGCACTACCGCGCGCCCCGTGCTGTCCGGGTGCAGAACCATGCGCGCGGCTGCGCCAGTTCATGCGCCACCGTGCGCAGTGCCGTGTCAAATTTGCTAGACAAGTTCTTTATGACTTTTTACACTACTTTATGTTGTTTTTCTTGTATTTTATTGTCTATTTAATGCTTGTAAGGACAATGAACGAAAATCATATTGAAGATTGATAAAAATATTTTGAAGAGTTTCTCTCAAATTTGCAAGGCATCTTGCTTTGTTCAACAAATCAAACTTATCGAAGATTGCATCTTTGTGGCGTTTGTCTATTGTTTTTCGCTCGGATTGTCAAAACAAGATCTTTGAAGGTTCGTTTGAAATTCAATTGTTTTATCGTTGATATTTGTTACTAAGTTTTAATCGCTTAGAGGTGAATATCACAAATCATTACTTGTTTCAAAAGATCGGGACAACATAATCGATCCTTGTTTGTTATTGAGTTGAGGGTGCGATTTCGATAATCGTGTTTGCTTCTCATTCGTACGAGGATTCACATCAATGCCAATGATTTACAGTTGACAGAGATGAGAGCTAGAGCAGAGGAGAGAGGTAATTCAGAGTTTGAGATGAATAGAGATGGTTTGACGACTTTCAGAGGCCGTATTTGCGTTCCTATTGGTGATGATATTCGGCGAGACGTTTCGACAGAGGCACATACCGCGCCATACTCGATACATCCAGGTAGCACCAAAATGAATCAAGATCTTCGTAGACTCTATTGGTGGCCAGGTATGAAGAAAGATATTGCCATGTTTATTTCTCAGTGCCTAACTTGTCAGCAGGTGAAAATCGAGCATCAGAGACCTGCCGGGACATTACTATCATTGCCGATTCCTCAATGGAAATGAGAGCACATTACGATGGACTTCGTGACTGGTCTTCCCAGAACGCAGAAAGGTTTTAACTCTGTTTGGGTTATTGTTGATCGGTTGACCAAGTCAGCACATTTTCTTCCAGTCAAGACGACGTATTCCATGAACGAGTATGCCAAAGAGTACATATCTGAGATTGTTAGACTTAATGGTGTTCCTGTGTCGATCGTGTCTGATCGTGACCCTAGATTTACTTCAGAGTTTTGGAAGAGTTTGCAAAGAGCTATGAGTACACGGTTAGCATTTAGTACAGCATATCACCCCCAGAGCGACGGTCAATCAGAGAGAGTTATTCAGATTTTAGAGGATATGCTCAGAGCTTGTACTATAGACTATCCTGGTAGCTGGGATTCCAAATTGCCTTTGGTTGAATTCACGTACAATAATAGCTACCAAGAGACAATTGGCATGGCACCGCATGAAGCACTTTATGGCAGAAAGTGTAGATCACCCTTGTATTGGGACGAGATTGGTGAGAGGAAGATGTTGGGTCCAGAGTTGGTCCAACATACAGCTGATGTTGTTGCTGTTATTCGAGAGAGAATGAAGACAGCACAGTCGAGACAGAAGAGCTATGCTGATGTGCGTCGTAGGCCGTTGCAATTTGAGGTTGGCAACCATGTGTTCTTGAAGATAGCACCTCTTAAGGGTGTGATGAGGTTTGGCAAAAAGGGAAAGTTGAGTCCAAGATTTATTGGCCCATTTGAGATCTTGGATAGAGTCGGTGATCGAGCTTACAGGTTAGCCTACCGCCAGATCTTGACAGAGTTCATAATGTTTTTCATGTCTCAATGCTCAGGAAGTATATTGCGAATCCTTCCCATGTTCTTCGTCACGAGCCATTGGATTTGACGCCGAATTTGACGTACCAAGAGATTCCGGCCCAGATTTTGGATCGCAAAGTTAAAATGTTGAGAAACAAAGAGATCGGCATTATTAAAGTTCTTTGAAGGAATCATTTGATTATAGAAGCCACGTGGGAACCAGAGGATGAGATGAAAGAGAAGTATCCTGAGTTGTTTGCGTAGTGACGTCAATTTCGAGGACAAAATTCCTCTAAGGAGGGGAGATTGTAATAGCCAAGCCTGGTGTACGGTATGGTTTAAGATTTCGTATGATTATTGACTATTTGGTTGAGTTTAATTATAGTTGATGCTAAGAGATGCGATTTATGGTTTATAGCATTGTTGATATTAGATGTTGTGTAGCTGTGTTGTAGCGTTGTTGCGGTTTAATTCATGGTAATTAGTATGTTGAGTCTATTGGTATGAGGCCAATTGGATTGGTTAAATAAGATTTAGAGGTGCAACTTTCTTGTTGGAATTGTTGCCAGATTATGAGGAGAAGTGACGTTGCGATTCGATTTTAGTTGCATAGAGCTTGTTGTTGGCTACAGAGGAGAGTGCACCCGCACTCTATTAATCAGTGCACCTGCGGTGGAGGGACAGAAGCAAGACCGCACCCGCGGTCTAAAAGGGACCGCACCCGCGGTCTCATGCTTCATAATTTCGGTTGTTTTCCAGTAAGCTCACCGCACCTGCGGTCAGTTTTGTAGCGCACCTGCGGTCGACGTTTTGAGATTTTCGGATGTTGTCCAGTACTTGCAGCGCAACCGCGGTAGAAGAGGTACCGCACCCGCGGTCGATGAACAGTAGAAGCACGTTTTCGAGATTTTTAGTGATATGAGACATGAGTTGGCTTTATTTTTCTCATTTCTTTCCCCCTCTTCTCGATTTCTTCAGCAAGGTGACCTAGGGTTTCTTCATTTCTTTCTTCCTTTCTTTGATTCAAGCTTGTAGTTGGAGTATTGAAGTGGGATCAAGGTTATTTTGAGTTCTAGAAGCTAAGGTAAGCTTGTGACTTTGTTTATTCTTGGTTTTTGGTGTTGAGAGATATGATGGGTTTGTTGATTATGTTGGTTTTATGGATTTAATGGTATGGGTTTGTGATTATTGAGATATTGATGGTTCATTCCATGGTTTATTGTTGTAGGATTTCAAGCAAGAGAATAGATTCAAGGTTTGATTTGGTTGTATGTGGAATTCATTTCCTTGTGCTCACATGATAATATATGTATTGTGTTTCAATGGTTTTAACATGTTATTCCCTTTCATTTGATTCATGCTATGTATTAATACACTATGTTGTATATTAAAGGCATTTTATGTCTCAATTGTGAAAAAGGGAATACAAAAAAAAAGAGTATGCAAAGTTGATACGAATCCTCGTACGAATGAAAGGCAAGCACGAATATATAAATCGCACCCTCAATTCAATAACAAACAAGGAACGATTATTTTGTCCCGATCTTTTGAAACAAGTAACGATTTTGTGATATTCACCTCTAAGCGATTATAACTTAGCAACAAATATCAACGATAAAACAATTGAATTTCAAACGAGCCTTCAAAGAACTTGTTTTGACAATCCGTGCGAAAAACAATCGACAAACGCCACAAAGATGAAAATCTTTGATAAGTTTGATTTGGTTTTCTTCTTGTGAAGAACAAAGCTAAAAGCTTTGAAAATTGAGAGAACTCAATGTATTTGATATCAATATTCAATTATCTCGTTTTTTGTCATTACAATGCATTATATAATTAATAAAACCCATAAAAAGTAATGTAGAAAGCATTGAAGAAGACAACTAGCAACTTTGACACGGAAGTTGACAATAGACCGCGGGTGCGCTGCATACTGGACCGCGGGTGCGGTGTGGCTTCGGCTAAGTTCGAATAAAAGGACCGCGGGTGCGGTCATTGTAGGAGCGCGGGTGCGCTTGCCGTCCGCGGGTGCGATCCTTGCTTGACCGCGGGTGCGGTATAGCTTCGGCAATATTCTCTTAAATTTGATTATCATGGACCGCGAGTGGAGTCCCTGAACTGGCGCGGGTGCGCTCCACCTTCGGCAATTGCACTTGAATAACATTCAAAAAACCTCCAATATTATTCCCATGATTCCCAACCTCCTCTAATTTAGACATCCAACTTGTAGGACTTCTTTGATAGCTCATCATGAGTCCTTGAAGTGCATCTTTAAACTTCTTACTTCGTCCCCTCGTTATAGGTCCTTCGGGCAACTCCAACGACTCCCATGCTTTCTTTGGTGCTTGATCGACCACATTTGCATCATTCTCCCCTTCTTGAAAAGGATTTGTCCTCAAATCTTGATCATCTCCTACATCAAACAACGAAAGATCACTAACATTAAAAGTAGAACTGACATTATACTCACCTGGTAGGTCTAATTTGTAGGCATTGTCGTTGATCTTTTCAAGCACTTGAAATGGTCCATCACCTCTAGGTAAGAGTTTTGAACGTCGCTTTTCTAGAAATCTTTCCTTCCTTAAGTGCAACCACACCCAATCTCCCTTTTAAAAAACCATCTTTTCCCTTCCCTTGTTGGCTTGCTTCGTGTATTGTAAATTCTTCTTCTCGATGTTATCCTTGACCTTCTCATGCAAACTTCTAACGAATTCAGCTTTCTTCTTGCCATCCATATTCAACCTTTCACTCACAGGTAAAGACATCAAATCCAACGGAGTCAAAGGATTAAAACCATATACAATTTCAAATGGTGAATAATTCGTAGTAGAATGCACACTACGATTATAAGCAAACTCAACAAATGGTAAACAATCCTCCCAATTCTTTAAGTTCTTTTTAAGAATAGCACGCAAAAGTGTTCCTAAAGTTCTATTGACAACTTCAGTTTGCCCATCCGTTTGAGGATGACATGTAGTAGAAAACAACAATTTTGTTCCAACTTTAGCCCATAACGTTTTCCAAACATAACTCAAGAATTTAACATCACGGTCCGAAACAATAGTCCTAGGCATGCCATGCAACCTAACGACTTCTCTAAAGAATAGATCCGCAATGTGAGATGCATCATCAGTTTTGTTACAAGCAATAAAATGAGCCATCTTAGAAAATCTATCCACAACAACAAATATAGAATCCCTCCCCTTCTTTGTCCTAGGCCAACCCCAAAACAAAGTCCATAGAAATATCAACCCAAGGTTCACTAGGGACGGGAAGTGGTGTATACAAGCCATGTGGTTGTGTTTTAGATTTAGCTTGTCTACAAGTAATGCACTTATCACAAACATGCTCAACGTCACGTTTCATGTGTGGCCAATAGAAATGTTCATGCAATGCACTTAAAGTTTTAGCCACACCAAAATGCCCCATCAAACCACCACCATGTGCCTCCCTCACAAGTAACTCACGAATTGATGACTTAGGAATGCACAATCTATCTTCTCTAAATAAAAACCCATTATGCAAATAAAATTTGTCATGTGGACCATGCATACATTGTTTCAACTCACCTTTTTGGGCCATATATGTTTTCTTTTTGGCCTCTTTCCCCTCATTTTCTTTCTTCTCAATTTCTTTCCTCTCATTTTTCTTTTGTTTGGCTATCTCACTCTTTTTATCACTCTTCTTTCAGCAATTTCATTTTCATTTTCAAAGGCCATCTCACTTTTTTGTTCACTCTTTTTTTCGGCCTCGTCTCTCTTTTTCTTTTTTAATTGGTACTCCAACACTTGTTTTGGATACAATGGAAGCAATACAATGGATTCCTTCTTCAATACAAATGAGTACTTATTCTTGAACCCATCATGTGTCACCCGGCTATCATATTGCCAAGGTCTACCCAACAAGATATGACATGCATGCATGGGTACCACATCACACAAGACCTCATCCACATACTTCCCAATAGAAAAAGACACCAAAACTTGTTTGTTCACCTTCACATCCTCAAAATCATTCAACCATTGAAGTCCATATGGTTGAGGATGCTTTAATGTAGGTAAACCAATTTTTCGACCATCTCACTACTAGCCACATTGGTACAACTCCCCCCATCTATAATTAGATTGCAAACCTTTTGATTTACAAAACACCTAGTGTGGAACAAGTTCTCCCTTTGGTTAGTATCCTCCGCCTTGACTTGGGCACTCATGATTCGCCTAGTCACTAATGCTTCACCTACGACCGCCTCATACCCCTCATCAGGATCCTATAACGCAGGCATCTCTTCATCATCATCACCCTCACTACGTGACTCATATTCACCATAGTCATTTAAAATCATTACCCTCTTATTAGGGCATTCACTAGCAATATGACCCAACCCTTGACACCTAAAACATCTAGTATCTCTAGCTCGAGTAAGAGGAGTTTCAGATTTACCTTGCACTCCTTGTTTAGGCGCCTCTTGTTTGGTCTCAACCTTGGGCTTGGTAACCAACTTGCTTTCATCACGTTTTGCCCCATTTGGTCGCCAAAAAGTTGACGAACTGCCACTTTGATTGGTGCGGCCAACTCCTCGCCTCTTGAGTTGTTGCTCCACTTTTACGGCCATTTGCACCATCTCGTCTAGATCCAAGTAGTGCCTAAGCTCCACTTGATCTTGTATCTCCCTGTTCAAACCACAAAGAAAACGTGCCATGGTAGCCTCACTATCCTCCTCAATATTTGCCCTAATCATGACTACTTCCATCTCCTTGTAGTAGTCCTCCACACTCTTCAACCCTTGTCTCAAAGTTTGTAACCTTTTAAACATCTCCCTATAATAGAGATTGGGCACAAACCTCTTCCTCATTACCCTCTTCATCTCATCCCAAGATTCAATAGGTCTCTCATTATACCTCCTTCTAGTGGTCACTAGTTGATCCCACCAAATGAGAGCATAGTCTAAGAATTCAACCACCGCCAACCTCACCTTCTTTTGTTCGGAGTAGTGGTGACATTCAAATACGAACTCTACCCTCTTTTCCCATTCTAAGTACGCCTCCGGGTCAGATTTCCCATGGAATGATGGAATTTTCATCTTAATACTACCCATGTTACCATCTTCCCTATTCCCATCATATCTGCCCCATATGGCTTCCCTTTTTCCTCTACCGAATCCTCTACCTCTTCCATTCCTACCCCAATTTTCATTTTGGCTCTCCTCATCTCCTCCCAAATCATACTCCTCCTCTTCTTCTACTCTACCCAAATCTTTAGACTTAGCTTTACCCCCACTAGTACTAACTTCAAGCCTACTCATACTCTCATGTAATGGCTCCAACTCAACCCTCATCATTCGACTAAAATGCCCAAAAAACGCCTCCATTTGGACCTTAGACAACCTCGGGTTCGAACTATCTCCTACCTCCCTTTCCATTTAATTTCAAACTTGTAACTGCAAGAAAACATTAGTAGAAAACAAAATGATCCTCACCCAAATGCTCACGGTCACTCCAAAGAAATTCACTCGTCTCTCCTCTCTTATTTTTTTTTTGGCTCACAACAAATACTCACCGTTCACTCCAAAGAAAATACACTCGCACTCAAGTATTTTTTTTCACTCAAATTTGATAGTATCCTCGAAAGTGGACTCAAGCTTTGTATTTGTATATCAAACAATCAAGTTTCAACTTGTGAACAATTGTGACCGACTCACTTGGACTGCGTAAATAAGAAATTCGAAGGTATATAATTTTTTTTTAATGTGAGAGGCAATTGAATATGACTCTGTAAAGGAAATTGAACAAAATACCAAAAAGAAATAACGGTGAATTTTCGGAATTTTTGTACTTTTTTTTTTGGCCGAGTACCACTCGAAAATTCCAAAAAAAAATCCAAAATTTCGAGAATCACAGATCCTCGAAGGAAATTTACGAAGAACGATTTATAGAGAAAAAAATTAGATCTGAAAAATGAACGAAAGGAAAACAGATCTGATAATAGTACGAAATATAACTTACTTGAATTCAATGAACCCAAGCTCTGATACCAAATGATGTGAATCTTTGTACGAATGAAAAACAAACACGATTAAAATCGAATCGCGCCCTCAATTCAATAACGAACAAGGAATCGTTGATTTATCCCGATATTTTGAATCAATTTTGGAGTTGTGATATTCACCTCTAAATTATAAAAACTTAGCAATAAATATTCACGATTAAACAATTGAGAAACAGACGAACCTTCAAAGAACTTGCCCTTGACAACCCGTATGAAATCAACCGACAAACGCCACAAAGTTAAAAACTTTGATAAGTTTGATTTTGATTACAAAGCAAAAGCCTTGAAAAGCTTGAGAGAAAATTCTCAAAAGTTTGATAACTCAATAATAAAATCTGAATTGTGTTCAAAATTTTCGTGCAATATCCTTTAAGACATACTCAAAAGATAACAATATCTAGTTGCCAAAATAATTAAAACTTCAAAGAACTTGTTTTGACAATCCGTGTGAAGAACAATCGACAAACGCCACAAAGATGAAAATCTTTGATAAGTTTGATTTGGTTTTCTTCTTGTGAAGAACAAAGCTAAAAACTTTGAAAATTGAGAGAACTCAATGTATTTGATATCAATATTCAATTATCTCGTTTTTGGTCATTACAATGCATTATATAATTAATAAAACCCATAAAAAGTAGTGTAGAAAGCATTAAAGAAGATAACTAGCAACTTTGACACGGAAGTTGACAATAGACCGCGGGTGCGCTGCATACTGGACCGCGGGTGCGGTGTGGCTTCGGCTAAGTTCGAATAAAAGGACCGCGGGTGCGGTCATTGTAGGAGCGCGGGTGCGCTTGCCGTCCGCGGGTGCGATCCAGGCTTGACCGCGGGTGCGGTATAGCTTCGGCAATATTCTCTTAAATTTGATTATCATGGACCGCGAGTGCAGTCCTTGAACTGGCGTGGGTGCGCTCCACCTTCGGCAATTGCACTTGAATAACATTCCAAAAACCTCCAATATTATTCCCATGATTCCCAACCTCCTCTAATTTAGACATCCAACTTGTAGGACTTCCTTGATAGCTCATCATGAGTCCTTGAAGTGCATCTTTAAACTTCTTACTTCGTCCCCTCGTTATAGGTCCTTCGGGCAACTCCAACGACTCCCATGTTTTCTTTGGTGCTTGATACACCACGTTTGCATCATTCTCCCCTTCTTTAAAAGGATTTGTCCTCAAATCTTGATCATCTCCTACATCAAACAACGAAAGATCACTAACATTAAAAGTAGAACTGACATTATACTCACCTGGTAGGTCTAATTTGTAGGCATTGTCGTTTATCTTTTCAAGTACTTGAAATGGTCCGTCACCCCTAGGTAAGAGTTTTGAACGTCGCTTTTCTGGAAATCTTTCCTTCCTTAAGTGCAACCACACCCAATCTCCCTTTTCAAAAACCATCTTTTTCCTACCCTTGTTGGCTTGCTTCGTGTATTGTAAATTCTTCTTCTCGATGTTATCCTTGACCTTCTCATGCAAACTTCTAACGAATTCAGCTTTCTTCTTTCCATCCATGTTCAACCTTTCACTCACAGGTAAAGACATCAAATCCAACGGAGTCAAAGGATTAAAACCATATACAATTTCAAATGGTGAATAATTCGTAGTAGAATGCACACTACGATTATAAGCAAACTCAACAAATGGTAAACAATCCTCCCAATTCTTTAAGTTCTTTTTAAAAATAGCACGCAAAAGTGTTCCTGACATGTAGTAGAAAACAACAATTTTGTGCCAAGTTTAGCCCATAACGTTTTCCAAAAATAACTCAAGAATTTAACATCACGGTCCGAAACAATAGTCCTAGGCATCCCATGCAACCTAACGAATTCTCTAAAGAATAGATCCTCAATGTGAGATGCATCATCAGTTTTGTGACAAGCAATAAAATGAGCCATCTTAGAAAATCTATCCACAACAACAAATATAGAATCCCTCCCCTTCTTTGTCCTAGGCAACCCCAAAACAAAGTCCATAGAAATATCAACCCAAGGTTCACTAGGGACGGGAAGTGGTGTATACAAGCCATGTGGTTGTGTTTTAGATTTAGCTTGTCTACAAGTAATGCACTTATCACAAACACTCTCAACGTCACGTTTCATGTGTGGCCAATAGAAATGTTCATGCAATGCACTTAAAGTTTTAGCCACACCAAAATGCCCCATTAAGCCACCCCCATGTGCCTCCCTAACAAGTAATTCACGAATGGATGATCTAGGGACGCACAATCTATCTTCTTTAAACAAGAAACCATGATACAAATAAAATTTGTCATGTGGACCATGCATACAAATGTTTCAAATACATTCTTAAAATCCTCATCTAACACATATAATTCCTTCACATGCTCAAACCCCAAAACTTTAGACTCCAAAGTAGAGATTAGTACATACCTCCGTGATAATGCGTCAGCCACTACATTTTCCTAACCTTGTTTGTACTTGATGATGTAGGAAAATGTACCTATGAATGCAACCCACTTGGCATGCCGCTTGTTCAACTTCTGCTGCCCCTTAAGGTACTTAAGAGACTCATGATCCGTGTGAATCACAAACTCATTAGGCCTCAAGTAGTGTTGCCACACCTCCAAAGTCCTCACAAGCGCGTACAACTCCTTGTCATACGTTAGATAGTTCAGCGCTGCTCCATTGAGTTTCTCACCAAAATACGCCACTGGTCGTCCTACTTGCATCAAAACACCACCAATACCTACACCTGAAGCATCACATTAAATTTCAAAAGTATTAGAAAAATCAGGCGAAACAAGTAAAGGCGCATTAATTAACTTTTGTTTAATAATATTAAAAAACTTCTTTTGCTCTTCGCCACAATGGAATGGAACGTTCTTCTTAATCACCGTCGTCATCGGTGCCGTCAGTGTGCTAAAATATTTTACAAACCTCCTATAGAAGCTTGCAAGACCATGAAAGATTCGAACTTGACCAACAGAAGCAGGCGTTGGCCAATCTCGAATAGCACTTACCTTGTCCTCATCCACTTGTATCCCCTGCGAACTTACCACAAAACCAAGGAAGACAAGTTTGCTTGTACAAAAATCACATTTCTTTAAATTAGCATATAAATTTTCAGCCCTTAGTGTGATTAGCACAAGTCTCAAGTGATTAACATGCTCATCCAAGTCTTTGCTATATACTAAGATATCATCAAAGTAAACAACAACAAATTTTCCTATGTATGCACGCAAGACATGGTTCATTAACCTCATAAAAGTGCTAGGAGCGTTAGTTAAGCCAAAAGGCATGACCATCCACTCATATAACCCTTACTTGTTTTTAAAAGCCGTTTTCCACTCATCACCTTCCCTCATCCTAATTTGGTGATAACCACTTTTCAAGTCAATCTTGCTAAAAATACAAGCACCATGCAATTCATCTAACATATCATCTAGTCTAGTTATGGGATGCCTATATTTGATGGTTATATTATTGGTTGCCCTACAATCTACACACATACGCCATGAGCCATCTTTCTTAGGAACTAATAAAACAGGTACAGCACAAGGAGACATGGACTCACGCACGAAACCCCTATCTAATATTTCACTTACCTGCCGTTGAAGCTCCTTGGTCTCCTCCGGATTGCTTCTACACGCTGGACAATTCGGTAATGCACTTCCGGGCACAAAATCAATTTGGTGCTCAATCCCCCTCAATGGTGGTATTCCTTGAGGTAGCTCCTCCGGAAGATGTATTTGATGGTTATATTATTGATTGCCCTACAATCTTTCTTCATTGATGTGATATTCGGAAGATATGAGTATGCATGACATGTAATGAGAGGCGCTAAATGAAAAGATGAAGTGTTGCTTGAAGAAGAAGACCGCACCCGCGGCCCTTTTGATACCGCACCCGCGGTGCATGGACAGAAAGATGGCCATTTTACAGTAGGGTCACCGCACCCGCGGTTCAAAAAAGAGTGGACCCGCGGTTGATGGACAGAGAGTTGGAAATTATTTACAGAAATGACACCGCACCCGCGGTTCAAACGTGACCGCACCTGCGTTGATGTTACCGCACCCGCGGTCGTTTAATTTTAGAAAATGAAAGGCATGCCGTGGGCACAGCGCACCCGCGGTGAAGAGTGACCGCACCTGCGGTGCTGCATGCGAGAAATCCACCTTTGTTCCTTGTTGTGACACATGGCATGTAAATATATATAGATATTGAACTGATTAGTCCTTCTCATTTCAGAATTCAGAACCGAGAGCATCTCCAACAATTCCTCAAGTTCTCCCAAAGTTATAATTGTGATTGTGTGAGATTTATACATTAAAACTTGAATCTAAATATAGATTGGGTTTCTTTCTTTGGAAGCTACAAGAAGATGTAAGTTTCATTCAATTCCAGCACCTTTTGATATATATGTGTTAGGAGAAGGAAGAATTGAGTTTCATAATATGTTCTTGAGATTATTAATATCGTAGAAACGCAACCGGATCGAAGAACGGACGTTGTATGCTATAGTTATTATTTTCCAGCATGTTTAGAGTTAACTTATGCAGACTTTGAGTACTATCATATGCTTATGATGATGATTATGAGTTGAGAAGTATGAATTGGTGATATATGTTGAGAGTTGGATTGACCGGTATCGAGAAATTACGTCGTTATGCCGTTAAATTGTACCGAGATCAAGTATTGAATTGGATATGTGTTGATTGAGATTAGAGATTGATAGAATATGTATCAACATTTCCATTTCAGATTTGATATTGACAGATTCGTCTTCGAGACTTCGACTACGACAGATTGTACGACGAAAGGTATAATTCATGTTTTGTTTGGGGAAGACACAACTCAAATGAGATTCAATTTGAGTTTCCCAACCAAATCACATACTAAAATTGTTGTTTATCTTTTGATATGAATTTGATTTGTTTATAGATTTATATTCAAATCTCTTGATAGGATGCTGTCTTGTTTATAGAATTATATTCAAGCCTTTGAGATAGGAGAGTCAGTGGGAGACTTGCCAAACTAGATGTTCGGTGGTATCGACGCTTCGGATCAGATTCACTCCGATTGTAGACATTCGATACAGACATGACCGAAGTCTAGGAATAAGACGTACAGTTACCTCGATTGGGGGGGTAGGTGACAGACAGTGACGTCTTATTCACACCGGGATCCCTAGAGTAGAGTCGAGTCGAGTCAAGACATGATTTGATTTGAATTGTATGTTTATATAGTTTGGTTTCATAGACTATGGAGCCCATTATTATTGCTTTGATTCATGATTCATGATTATGTATCAGCATGTATACATGTTTTATATTGGGATTTGTTCTCACCGGAGTTTCCGGCTGTTGTTATGTCTGTATGTGTGCATAACAACAGGTAGGGCAGGATCAGGGTCGCGACAGAGATGAGAAATGGACATAGCGTGGTGATCACGGGCGTAGCAGATGAATTAGTAGTTGTACTTTTGATATGTACTGTATTTAATTACTGGTTTGTAGAATATGAATAAAACGAGACATGTATATTATGTTTGTTGTAATGAAATGAATATAGAATTATCTTGTGCCTGAGTTGTAAACATTTGGTTAAATGTTAAAAGCAAAATTTTGACCCGTATTTTTGAACAATGATCCGACTAATCCCGCAAAGAATTGAGTTAGAGCCCGGGTCCCCACAATGTGTCACTTGCCTGTCATATTGCCATGGTCTTCCTAACAAAATATGACAAGCATGCATTGGTACCACGTCACACAATACCTCATCAACATACTTCCCAATCGAAAACGCAACCAAAACTTGTTTGTTCACCTTCACTTCAGCACCGTCGTTCAACCACTGTAGCCTATATGGTTGAGGATGTTTCAAAGTAGGCAAGCTCAATTTTTCAACCACCTCAAGACTAGCAACAATGGTACAACTTCCTCCATCTATAATAACGTTGCAAACTTTGCCACTGACAAAACATCTAGTATGGAACAAGTTTTCCCGCTGATTCGTCTCCTCTTCTTTAACTTGGGCACTCATGATACGCCTAGTCAGTAATGCCTCACCCACAACTGCTTCATATCCCTCATCAGGATCCTCTAATGCAGGCATCTCATCTTCATCCTCTCCATCATCTCCCTCACTATGAGATTCATACTTCCCATAATTATTCAACACCATCACCCTTTTATTGGGACATTGGCTAGCAATATGACCAACTCCTTGACTCCTAAAACATTTAATATCTCTAGAACAATTAATAGGAGTTTCAGGTTTACCTTGCATTCCCTGCTTAGGCGCCTCCTGTTTAATGTCAACTTTGGGCTTGACCACTACCTTGCTTTCTTCACGTTTAACAACGTTGGAACGCAAGGGTGTTGATGTATTCCCAGTTTGTGTGGTACGACCAACTCCTCTCCTTTTGAGTTGTTGCTCCACTTTTATCGCCATTTGCACCATTTCATCTAGATCCAAGTAATGTCTAAGCTCCACTTGGTCTTGAATTACTCTGTTCAAACCACACAGAAAACGAGCCATAGTAGCCTCACTATCCTCATCTATGTTTGCTCTAATCATGACTACTTCCAATTCTTTATAGTAGTCCTCAACACTCTTCACACCTTGTCTCAAAGTTTGTAACTTCTTAAACATTTCTCTATAGCAGTGATTTGGTACAAACCTCTTCCTCATTACGCTTTTCATCTCCGCCCAAGTTTCTATAGGCCTCTCATTGCATCTTCTCTTAGTGGTCACTAATTGATCCCACCAAATAAGTGCATAATCAACAAATTCAACCACGGCCAACCTAACCTTCTTTTGTTCGGAATAATGGTGACAATCAAACACAAATTCAACTCACTTTTCCCATTCTAAATAAGCCTCTGGATCCGACTTACCATGGAACGACGGAATTTTCATCTTAATGCTGCCTATGTTATTATCTTCCTTATTCCCATCATCGTACCTACCACGTAAGGCTTCTCTTCTTCCCCTACCAAATCCTCTACCTCTTCCGCTTCTACCCCAATTCTCGTTTTGGCTCTCCTCTTCTCCTTCCAAATCATAATCATTCTCCTCTTCATCCACTCTACCCAAACCTTTAGGCTTAGATTTATTTTCACTCGTACTAACTTCAAGCCTATCCAACCTCCCATATAAAGGATCCAACTCGGCCCTCAACATTCTACTTAAATGCCCAAATAACGCCTCCATTTGAACCTTAGATAACCCTTGGTTCGAACTCTCTCCTACTTCCCTCTCCATTTTAATTTCAGATTTTGTACCTGCAATAAAATGTTAGTAGAAATAAAAGATTTTCCTCACCCAAATTCTCACGATCACTCCAAAGAAAAAACACTCACCCTCAAATGTTTTTCACTAGAATTTGATAGTTCTCTGAAAGGTGTGCTCAATCTATATATATATATTATTATTATTTTTTTTATCAAACTAACAAGATTCAACTTGTGAACACTTGCAACTGTTTCACATGGATTGCACAAAAACAAGAACGACAGAATAACACAGAACAAATTTTTCGGGAATTCTGGATTATCAAAAGATGATAGAAAAAAAACGCAGATCTTAAAATAGAACAAAGGATAACAAAAAACTTGAAACACAACAAATTTTTGTTTTTGTTTTTGGTAGATATGACAATAGAAACAAAAGGATACCACAGATATGAAAACAGAATGAAATTTGAGACAAATCTGAAAAATAACAACAACGATACTTACTTGAATTCAATGAGCCAAAGCTCTGATACCAAATGATACGAATCCTCGTAAGAATGAAAGGCAAGCACGAATATATAAATCGCACCCTCAATTCAATAACATACAAGGAACGATTATTTTGTCCCGATCTTTTGAAACAAGTAACGATTTTGTGATACTCACCTCTAAGCGATTATAACTTAGCAACAAATATCAACGATAAAACAATTGAATTTCAAACGAACCTTCAAAGAACTTGTTTTGACAATCCGTGCGAAGAACAATCGACAAATGCCACAAAGATGAAAATCTTTGATAAGTTTGATTTGGTTTTCTTCTTGTGAAGAACAAAGCTAAAAGCTTTAAAAATTGAGAGAACTCAATGTATTTGATATCAATCTTCAATTATCTCGTTTTTGGTCATTACAATGCATTATATAATTAATAAAACCCACAAAAAGTAGTGTAGAAAGCATTAAAAGAAGATAACTATCAACTTTGACACGGAAGTTGACAATAGACCGCGGGTGCGCTGCATACTGGACCGCGGGTGCGGTGTGGCTTCGGCTAAGTTCGAATAAAAGGATCGCGGGTGCGGTCATTGTAGGAGCGCGGGTGCGCTTGCCGTCCGCGGGTGCGATCCTTGCTTGACCGCGGGTGCGGTATAGCTTCGGCAATATTCTCTTAAATTTGATTATCATGGACCGCGAGTGCAGTCCCTGAACTGGCGCGGGTGCGCTCCACCTTCGGCAATTGCACTTGAATAACATTTCAAAAACCTCCAAAATTATTCCTATGATTCCCAACCTCCTCTAATTTAGACATCCAACTTGTAGGACTTCCTTGATAGCTCATCATGAGTCCTTGAAGTGCATCTTTAAACTTCTTACTTCGTCCCCTCGTTATAGGTCCTTCGGGCAACTCCAACGACTCCCATGCTTTCTTTGGTGCTTGATCGACCACGTTTGCATCAAAAGTGTTTGATGAAATGCCAAAGAGAGAGTTCAAATGATTTATTGGATTGGTAGATACATAGTCAGAGATTGCATGCATGATCAATTGACCATAGGCTTATATCCCAACAGAGTATCGATTTATATCGATGGGATATAGGTACAGAGATAAAGATACTATTTAGATATCAATCCATCAGAGAAAAGAGAAATACCATCATTATTGTTATTCATGCTATGATATTTATGTTCCAGAGTTGATGGTATTTAATGTTTTCAAAGTCATGATTTTCAGAGTATGCTATGTATCCATTGCTATGTAAGAGTTCCACTTGCTGAGTTTTATACTTATTTCAGTCATTTCATGTGATGCAGATAAGAGCAACGAGCCGAGACGTTGATTGGGGCCGGAGTCATATGCATGAGAGAGGGAATGAAGAAGGCTATTTTGCTAGCGTTTGGACATGATCACAAAATGATATTTTGTATTTTGTTGCATCATTTTATTGATCATGTATATACTTTTGATTATATACTGAAATGTATTTTAAATCCTTCTTTCTTTTAAGAAAATTTTAAATTCCGCTGTGTTATTTTATAAAATCTGTCAGAGGTGTCACAATTAACAACCTCAATTTGTCCATCCGTTTGAGGATGACACGTGGTAGAAAACAATAATTTTGTGCCAAGAAGCCCACAACGTTTTCCAAAAGCAACTCAAGAATTTAACATCACGGTCAGAAACAATAGTCCTAGCCATACCATGCAACCTAAAGACTTCTCTAAAGAACAAATCCGCAATTTGAGAAGCATCATCAGTTTTGTGACAAGCAATAAAATGTGCCATCTTAGAAAACCTATCCACAACAACAAAGATAGAATCCATCCCCTTCTTTGTCCTAGGCAACCCCAAAACAAAGTCCATAGAAATATCAACCCAAGGTTCACTAGGGACGGGAAGTGGTTTATACAAACCATGTGGTTATGTTTTAGATTTAGCTTGTCTACAAGTTATGCACTTTTCACCCACACGTTCAACATCACGCTTCATATGTGGCCAATAGATGTTCATGCAATGCGCTTAAAGTCTTAGCCACACCAAAATGTCCCATTAAGCCACCCCCATGTGCTTCCCTAACAAGTAACTCACGAATGGATGATTTACGGATGCACATCCTATCTTCTCTAAACAAGAAACCGTTATGCAAATAGAATTTCTCACGTGGACCATGCATACAAGTTTCAAACACACTCTTAAATTCATTATCCAGCACATACAACTCTTCCACATGATCAAATCCCAAGATTTTAGATTCCAAGGTAGAGATCAGTACAACCCTCCGTGATAGTGCGTCGGCCACTACATTTTCCTTACCTTGTTTGTACTTGATTATGTATGGGAATGTCTCTATGAATGCCACCCACTTGGCATGCCGCTTGTTCAACTTTTGCTGCCCCTTAAGGTGCTTTAGAGACTCATGATCCGTATGAATCACAAACTCCTTAGGCCTCAAGTAGTGCTGCCACGTCCCTAGGGTCCTCACAAGTGCGTAGAACTCCTTATCATACGTGGGATAGTTCAGGGCCGCTCCAATGAGTTTCTCGCTGAAGTACGGCACCGGTCGACCTCCTTGCATTAAGACTCCACCAATACCTACAGCTGAAGCATCACATTAAATTTCAAAGGTGTTAGCAAAATCAGGTAAAACAAGTAAAGGAGCATTAATTAATTTTTGCTTAATAAGATTAAAAGACTTCTCTTGCTCCTCGCCCCAATGGAATGGAACGTTCTTCTTGATTACCGCCGTCATCGGTGCTGGCGATGTGCTAAAATCATTTACAAACCTTCTATCGAAGCTTGCAAGTCCATGAAAACTTCGGACTTGACCAACTGTAGTAGGCGATGGCAAATCTCGAATAGCACTTACCTTGTCTTCGTCTACTTGTATCCCCTGCGAGCTTACCACAAAACCAAGAAAGACAAGTTTGCTTATACAAAAGTCACATTTCTTTAAGTTAGCATATAGATTTTCAGCCCGTAGTGTGATTAGCACAAGTTTCAAGTGACCAACATGCTCATCCAAGTTTTTGCTATACACTAGGATATCATCAAAGTAAACAACAACAAATTTTCCTATGTATGCTCGCAAAACATGGTTCATCAACCTCATAAAGGTGCTAGGAGCGTTAGTTAAGCCAAAATGACATGACCATCCACTCATATAACCCATATTTGGTTTTAAATGCAGTTTTCCACTCGTCACCTTCCCTCATCCTAATTTGATGATAGCCACTCTTTAAATCAATCTTGCTAAAAATACATGCACCATGCAACTCGTCTAACATATCATCTAGTCTAGGTATGGGATGCCAATACTTAATGGTAATGTTATTGATTGCCCTACAATCTATGAACATACGCTATGAGCCATCCTTTTTAGGAACTAATAAAACAGGTACAGCACAAGGTGACATGAACTCACGCACAAACCCTCTATCTAATAACTCACTTACCTGCCGTTGAAGCTCCTTAGTGTCTCCTCCGGGTTGCTCCTATAAGCTGAACGATTCGGCAATGCACTCCCGGGTACAAAGTCAATCTGGTGCTCGATCCCCCTCAATGGTGGTAGTCCTTGAGGTAGCTCCTCCGGAAATATATCATCGAAATCTTGCAAAAGTGAAACAACTATGCTCGGAAGAGATCCGGCTATATCACTTGTGTTAAGGAGGATCTCCTTATAAACAATTAACACAAGTGGTTCATGTGTGTGCAAAAATTGTTTCAACTCACCTTTTTGGGCCATATATGTTTTCTTTTTGGCCTCTTTCCCCTCATTTTCTTTCTTCTCAATTTCTTTCCTCTCATTTTTCTTTTGTTTGGCTATCTCACTCTTTTTATCACTCTTCTTTCAGCAATTTCATTTTCATTTTCAAAGGCCATCTCACTTTTTTGTTCACTCTTTTTTTCGGCCTCGTCTCTCTTTTTCTTTTTTAATTGGTACTCCAACACTTGTTTTGGATACAATGGAAGCAATACAATGGATTCCTTCTTCAATACAAATGAGTACTTATTCTTGAACCCATCATGTGTCACCCGGCTATCATATTGCCAAGGTCTACCCAACAAGATATGACATGCATGCATGGGTACCACATCACACAAGACCTCATCCACATACTTCCCAATAGAAAAAGACACCAAAACTTGTTTGTTCACCTTCACATCCTCACAATCATTCAACCATTGAAGTCCATATGGTTGAGGATGCTTTAATGTAGGTAAACCAATTTTTCGACCATCTCACTACTAGCCACATTGGTACAACTCCCCCCATCTATAATTAGATTGCAAACCTTTTGATTTACAAAACACCTAGTGTGGAACAAGTTCTCCCTTTGGTTAGTATCCTCCGCCTTGACTTGGGCACTCATGATTCGCCTAGTCACTAATGCTTCACCTACGACCGCCTCATACCCCTCATCAGGATCCTATAACGCAGGCATCTCTTCATCATCATCACCCTCACTACGTGACTCATATTCACCATAGTCATTTAAAATCATTACCCTCTTATTAGGGCATTCACTAGCAATATGACCCAACCCTTGACACCTAAAACATCTAGTATCTCTAGCTCGAGTAAGAGGAGTTTCAGATTTACCTTGCACTCCTTGTTTAGGCGCCTCTTGTTTGGTCTCAACCTTGGGCTTGGTAACCAACTTGCTTTCATCACGTTTTGCCCCATTTGGTCGCCAAAAAGTTGACGAACTGCCACTTTGATTGGTGCGGCCAACTCCTCGCCTCTTGAGTTGTTGCTCCACTTTTACGGCCATTTGCACCATCTCGTCTAGATCCAAGTAGTGCCTAAGCTCCACTTGATCTTGTATCTCCCTGTTCAAACCACAAAGAAAACGTGCCATGGTAGCCTCACTATCCTCCTCAATATTTGCCCTAATCATGACTACTTCCATCTCCTTGTAGTAGTCCTCCACACTCTTCAACCCTTGTCTCAAAGTTTGTAACCTTTTAAACATCTCCCTATAATAGAGATTGGGCACAAACCTCTTCCTCATTACCCTCTTCATCTCATCCCAAGATTCAATAGGTCTCTCATTATACCTCCTTCTAGTGGTCACTAGTTGATCCCACCAAATGAGAGCATAGTCTAAGAATTCAACCACCGCCAACCTCACCTTCTTTTGTTCGGAGTAGTGGTGACATTCAAATACGAACTCTACCCTCTTTTCCCATTCTAAGTACGCCTCCGGGTCAGATTTCCCATGGAATGATGGAATTTTCATCTTAATACTACCCATGTTACCATCTTCCCTATTCCCATCATATCTGCCCCATATGGCTTCCCTTTTTCCTCTACCGAATCCTCTACCTCTTCCATTCCTACCCCAATTTTCATTTTGGCTCTCCTCATCTCCTCCCAAATCATACTCCTCCTCTTCTTCTACTCTACCCAAATCTTTAGACTTAGCTTTACCCCCACTAGTACTAACTTCAAGCCTACTCATACTCTCATGTAATGGCTCCAACTCAACCCTCATCATTCGACTAAAATGCCCAAAAAACGCCTCCATTTGGACCTTAGACAACCTCGGGTTCGAACTATCTCCTACCTCCCTTTCCATTTAATTTCAAACTTGTAACTGCAAGAAAACATTAGTAGAAAACAAAATGATCCTCACCCAAATGCTCACGGTCACTCCAAAGAAATTCACTCGTCTCTCCTCTCTTATTTTTTTTTTGGCTCACAACAAATACTCACCGTTCACTCCAAAGAAAATACACTCGCACTCAAGTATTTTTTTTCACTCAAATTTGATAGTATCCTCGAAAGTGGACTCAAGCTTTGTATTTGTATATCAAACAATCAAGTTTCAACTTGTGAACAATTGTGACCGACTCACTTGGACTGCGTAAATAAGAAATTCGAAGGTATATAATTTTTTTTTAATGTGAGAGGCAATTGAATATGACTCTGTAAAGGAAATTGAACAAAATACCAAAAAGAAATAACGGTGAATTTTCGGAATTTTTGTACTTTTTTTTTGGCCGAGTACCACTCGAAAATTCCAAAAAAAAATCCAAAATTTCGAGAATCACAGATCCTCGAAGGAAATTTACGAAGAACGATTTATAGAGAAAAAAATTAGATCTGAAAAATGAACGAAAGGAAAACAGATCTGATAATAGTACGAAATATAACTTACTTGAATTCAATGAACCCAAGCTCTGATACCAAATGATGTGAATCTTTGTACGAATGAAAAACAAACACGATTAAAATCGAATCGCGCCCTCAATTCAATAACGAACAAGGAATCGTTGATTTATCCCGATATTTTGAATCAAGTTTTGGAGTTGTGATATTCACCTCTAAATTATAAAAACTTAGCAATAAATATTCACGATTAAACAATTGAGAAACAGACGAACCTTCAAAGAACTTGCCCTTGACAACCCGTATGAAATCAACCGACAAACGCCACAAAGTTAAAAACTTTGATAAGTTTGATTTTGATTACAAAGCAAAAGCCTTGAAAAGCTTGAGAGAAAATTCTCAAAAGTTTGATAACTAAATAATAAAATCTGAATTGTGTTCAAAATTTTCGTGCAATATCCTTTAAGACATACTCAAAAGATAACAATATCTAGTTGCCAAAATAATTAAAACTTCAAAAAACTTGTTTTGACAATCCGTGTGAAGAACAATCGACAAACGCCACAAAGATGAAAATCTTTGATAAGTTTGATTTGGTTTTCTTCTTGTGAAGAACAAAGCTAAAAACTTTGAAAATTGAGAGAACTCAATGTATTTGATATCAATATTCAATTATCTCGTTTTTGGTCATTACAATGCATTATATAATTAATAAAACCCATAAAAAGTAGTGTAGAAAGCATTAAAGAAGATAACTAGCAACTTTGACACGGAAGTTGACAATAGACCGCGGGTGCGCTGCATACTGGACCGCGGGTGCGGTGTGGCTTCGGCTAAGTTCGAATAAAAGGACCGCGGGTGCGGTCATTGTAGGAGCGCGGGTGCGCTTGCCGTCCGCGGGTGCGATCCAGGCTTGACCGCGGGTGCGGTATAGCTTCGGCAATATTCTCTTAAATTTGAT
Organism: Primulina tabacum; assembly: GCF_025594145.1. Lineage (NCBI taxonomy): Eukaryota > Viridiplantae > Streptophyta > Magnoliopsida > Lamiales > Gesneriaceae > Primulina > Primulina tabacum. The sequence continues at coordinate 13,967,821 of NC_134565.1, read as the reverse complement.
TATCATGGACCGCGAGTGCAGTCCTTGAACTGGCGTGGGTGCGCTCCACCTTCGGCAATTGCACTTGAATAACATTCCAAAAACCTCCAATATTATTCCCATGATTCCCAACCTCCTCTAATTTAGACATCCAACTTGTAGGACTTCCTTGATAGCTCATCATGAGTCCTTGAAGTGCATCTTTAAACTTCTTACTTCGTGCCCTCGTTATAGGTCCTTCGGGCAACTCCAACGACTCCCATGTTTTCTTTGGTGCTTGATCAACCACGTTTGCATCATTCTCCCCTTCTTTAAAAGGATTTGTCCTCAAATCTTGATCATCTCCTACATCAAACAACGAAAGATCACTAACATTAAAAGTAGAAGCTGACATTATACTCACCTGGTAGGTCTAATTTGTAGGCATTGTCGTTTATCTTTTCAAGTACTTGAAATGGTCCGTCACCCCTAGGTAAGAGTTTTGAACGTCGCTTTTCTGGAAATCTTTCCTTCCTTAAGTGCAACCACACCCAATCTCCCTTTTCAAAAACCATCTTTTTCCTTCCCTTGTTGGCTTGCTTCGTGTATTGTAAATTCTTCTTCTCGATGTTATCCTTGACCTTCTCATGCAAACTTCTAACGAATTCAGCTTTCTTCTTTCCATCCATGTTCAACCTTTCACTCACAGGTAAAGACATCAAATCCAACGGAGTCAAAGGATTAAAACCATAGACAATTTCAAATGGTGAATAATTCGTAGTAGAATGCACACTACGATTATAAGCAAACTCAACAAATGGTAAACAATCCTCCCAATTCTTTAAGTTCTTTTTAAAAATAGCACGCAAAAGTGTTCCTGACATGTAGTAGAAAACAACAATTTTGTGCCAAGTTTAGCCCATAACGTTTTCCAAAAATAACTCAAGAATTTAACATCACGGTCCGAAACAATAGTCCTAGGCATCCCATGCAACCTAACGAATTCTCTAAAGAATAGATCCGCAATGTGAGATGCATCATCAGTTTTGTGACAAGCAATAAAATGAGTCATCTTAGAAAATCTATCCACAACAACAAATATAGAATCCCTCCCCTTCTTTGTCCTAGGCCAACCCCAAAACAAAGTCCATAGAAATATCAACCCAAGGTTCACTAGGGACGGGAAGTGGTGTATACAAGCCATGTGGTTGTGTTTTAGATTTAGCTTGTCTACAAGTAATGCACTTATCACAAACATGCTCAACGTCACGTTTCATGTGTGGCCAATAGAAATGTTCATGCAATGCACTTAAAGTTTTAGCCACACCAAAATGCCCCATCAAACCACCACCATGTGCCTCCCTCACAAGTAACTCACGAATTGATGACTTAGGAATGCACAATCTATCTTCTCTAAATAAAAACCCATTATGCAAATAAAATTTGTCATGTGGACCATGCATACATGTTTCAAATATCTCCTTAAAATCCTCATCCAACAAATACAACTCTTTCATATGTTCAAATCCCAAGATTTTCGAATCCAAGGTAGAGATTAATACGTACCTCCGTGATAGTGCATCAGCCACTACATTATCCTTACCTTGTTTGTATTTGATTATGTAGGGAAATGTACCTATGAATGCCACCCACTTAGCATGCCGCTTGTTCAGTTTCTGTTGTCCCTTAAGGTACTTTAGAGACTCATGATCGGTATGGATCACAAACTCCTTAGGCCTCAAGTAGTGTTGCCACATCTCCAAAGTCCTCACAAGCGTGTACAACTCCTTGTCATACGTTGGATAGTTCAGCGCTGCTCCATTGAGTTTCTCACTAAAGTACGCCACTGGTCGTCCTCCTTGCATCAAAACACCACCAATACCTACACCTGAACCATCACATTCAATTTCAAAAATATTAGAAAAATCAGAAAAAACAAGTAAAGGCGCATTAATTAACTTTTGTTTAATAATATTAAAAGACTTCTCTTGCTCTTCGCCCCAATGGAATGGAATGTTCTTCTTAATCACCGCCGTCATCGGTGCCGCTAGTGTGCTAAAATCTTTTACAAACCTCCTATAGAAGCTTGCAAGACCATGAGAGCTTCGAACTTGACCAACAGAAGCAGGCGTTTGCCAATCTCGAATAGCACTTACCCTGTCCTCATCCACTTGTATCCCCTGCGAACTTACCACAAAACCAAGGAAGACAAGTTTGCTTGTACAAAAATCACATTTCTTTAAATTAGCATATAAATTTTCAGCCCTTAGTGTGATTAGCACAAGTCTCAAGTGATTAACATGCTCATCCAAGTCTTTGCTATATACTAGGATATCATCAAAGTAAACAACAACAAATTTTCCTATGTATGCACGCAAGACATGGTTCATTAACCTCATAAAAGTGCTAGGAGCGTTAGTTAAGCCAAAAGACATGACCATCCACTCATATAACCCGTACTTGGTTTTAAAAGCCGTTTTCCACTCATCACCTTCTCTCATCCTAATTTGGTGATAACCACTTTTCAAGTCAATCTTGCTAAAAATACAAGCACCATGCAACTCATCTAACATATCATCTAGTCTAGGTATGGGATGCCTGTACTTAATGGTTATGTTATTGATTCCCCTACAATCTACACACACATACGCCATGAGCCATCTTTCTTAGGAACTAATAAAACAGGTACAACACAAGGAGACATGGACTCATGCACGAAACCCCTATCTAATAATTCACTTACCTGCCGTTGAAGCTCCTTGGTCTCCTCCGGATTGCTTCTATACGCTGGACGATTTGGTAATGCACTTCCGGGCACAAAATCAATTTGGTGCTCAATCCCCCTCAATGGTGGTATTCCTTGAGGTAGGCTCCTCCGGAAATATATCATCAAACTCCTGCAAAAGGGAAACAACAATACTCGGAAGATTTCCGACTATATCACTTGTGTTAAAGAGAATCTCTTTGTAAAGAATCAACACAAGTGTATCATGTGTGTGCAACAATTTTTTCATGTCACTCTTTTGGACCATATATATTTTCTTTTTGGTCTCTTTCCTCTCATTTTCTTTTTCCTCATTTTTCTTTTGTATGACTATCTCAATTTTTTTATCACTTTTGTTTTTAGCCATTTCATTTTTCTTTTCAAAGGCCATCTAACTTTTTAATTCACTCTTTCTTTCGGCATCATCTCTCTTCTTTTTTTTCAATTGGTCATCCAACACTTGTTTTGGGGACAAAGGAAGTAAAACAATGGGTTCTTTCTTGAGTACAAAAGAATATTTATTTCTAAACCCATCATGTGTCACTTGCCTATCATATTGCCATGGTCTTCCTAACAAAATATGACAAGCATGCATTGGTACCACATCACACAATACCTCATCAACATACTTCCCAATCGAAAATGCAACCAAAACTTGTTTGTTCACCTTCACTTCAGCACAGTCGTTCAACCACTGTAGCCTATATGGTTGAGGATGTTTCAAAGTAGGCAAGCTCAATTTTTCAACCATCTCAAGACTAGCAACATTGGTACAACTTCCTCCATCTATAATAACGTTGCAAACTTTGCCACTGACAAAACATCTAGTATGGAACAAGTTTTCCCGCTGATTCGTCTCCTCTTCTTTGACTTGGGCACTCATGATACGCCTAGTCACTAATGCCTCACCCACAACTGCTTCATATCCCTCATCAGGATCCTCTAATGCAGGCATCTCATCTTCATCCTCTCCATCATCTCCCTCACTATGAGATTCATACTCCCCATAATTATTCAACACCATCAGCCTTTTATTGGGACATTGGCTAGCAATATGTCCAATTCCTTGACACCTAAAACATTTAATATCTCTACGATTAATAGGAGTTTCAGGTTTACCTTGCATTCCCTGCTTAGGCGCCTCCTGTTTAATGTCAACTTTGGGCTTGACCACTACCTTGCTTTCTTCACGTTTAACAACGTTGGAACGCCAAGGTGTTGATGTATTCCCAGTTTGTGTGGTACGACCAACTCCTGTGGGGACCCGGACGCTAATCATCTTTTTAATCATCTTTGGGATTTAATTATCAATTAAGATAAACAGGGTCTAAAAATTTTTCTTTTTTTTTTTTAAAATGTAAGTGCGGAACGTAATGGAATTAAATAATATACATATCAGTATAAAAGTACAATAATGTACAACAATTATTCAAACTAGTCTAAGGTTCAACTACTAATTTCTAGTATTAAGCCAAGTCTACATCCAAGTCCGGAATCACCACTCTAATCTCGATCTCTTAATCCTCTTGACCCTGATCCTGTCCCACCTGTTGTCATGCACACATACAAAACAAGACAACAGCCGGATAACTCCGGTGAGACTAAATCCCAGTATAAATAATGTATACATGCAGTTAACTGAATTAACATAAAGACATGAATTATATCTTATCACATGTCGCATAATCAAACAACATGTATCAAAATCAAACTTATCAAACAGAATTCATATCTGAAAAATTTCTGTATACAAAAATCACATTTCTCAGAATATTCCATTCAATCTTCAGTTATTCGATTCAATCAATCAGATGCTGCGAATATATCAAAATATCATAGATACAACGAGCATGAAATCATCAGAATATCTCTGAACATACTGAAACATGCCCAAAAAGAAACACTAAATCAGATGTAACTCCTGGTCGGTACTCTTCTACTGATCTTTCAATTCTTTCAATTTTTTTTTCAATTCATTCAGTGTCATTCTGGACATTTAATATCATTCTGTACTGAATTCTAAAACAATATACAGTACCTGGTCTCAATTCAATTCTGAAATCTATCTTTCTTATATAAAGCAAATCTGAAATCTTATCTGGGCAAACATCAGCCAACTCGTACATCACTGGCAAATCTGCCAATGCTAGACTCGACTTTAGTACATCTACTGAATACATAAGGATACCATATGTTCCTTTCTGTATCGATCGAGTCATAGACAACACACAGATATCAAGGAATTCTGAATCTAGAATCCTTACCGTGAAATCTCTACTCATCAGCCATATCTGGTCTGAATCTTATATTCTCCTAAAAGGAATCTATAATAGTTCTGTACTTGTTCAGCATATTAATATCAATAATGCAGTCAAATCAGAAAACACAAGTACATCATAATTTAACTCGATCTCATTCTTATCTTACTGTAGTTTACGATATTTTACAGAAATCTCTGATATCAATATTTCCCCCAAAAGTAATGAAATTTATACTACAGTACAATCAAACCCAACATATAGGGCATATCTCATTGCAATTCAGTCAAAGATAATCTTAGAGAATGCATTAGTATGTATCAATACCTATGCAATATAATTATAAAAGAACAGTACTTGCCACTATATCATCAAGTGTGCTTTGGGTCTGTTCCTCGATCACCACAACCAGATGGTCCAGCTCCCTGAAATCTGCGGGAACCTCTCTGTGGACAGACTCTCGCAAAATGTCCAGACTGTCGACAGATATGGCAACTACCAGTCACTCCCTGGCATTGCTCCGTGGGATGTCTTCCTCCGCACATTCTGCAGTAAACTCCAGTATAACTCGAGCTCGAACAACTGGAACTAGAGGAACCACTCCCTAACTTCTTGAATGGCTTCTTTCGAGCTCTCAGCAAATCTTGCTTTCCACTCGTGCTGCCGCGATCAAATCGGAGAGGGGATTGCTGTATCAGGGGTTGCATCGCACACACCCTTTTTAGTTGTCTAATCAAACTCGCCTCCGCTCTCTTCGCTTTACTCAAGGCATCAGCAAAATGATAAGGTCGCTGCATATTCATCAATGCAACTACCTCCGAGTTCAATCCTCTGATGAACTGATCCACTACAGCTTTATCATTCCCAATTACCTGAGGAGCAAAACACAATAGAGTAGAGAATTTCGCAACATATTCTTCAATATTCAGTTGGCCTAGTCTCAAATTCTCAAATTCTGCTTTCTTGTCCTCTCGGTACGAAACCGAGAAAAATCTTCGATAAAATTCAGTTCTGAATATTTCCCACGAAATCACTGTACCTCTCTGTTCTAGCATTCTTTTACTTGTAATCCACCAACTCCTGGCAGTCTCTCGTAACTGGTGAAATATCAGTTTAATTCTCTGCTCATCTGAATAATCAAGTAAATCAAACAGTATTTCTATGTCATCAAACAAGTTCTCACAATTTTCAGACGTCTCGGTACCACTCAGAATCGGCGGCTGAAATAACTGAAATTCTTTCAACTGTATTACTACCCCTTTCTGAAATTCTCCGTGGAGGTATATCTGCTTATCAAAACATTAGTACTCAAATACTACAAATACATTCCACTCTTTATCTGATCATCTTAATGCTGATCATGAATCAGATCTGATTCATACTCAATAATACATAATACCAACTCAAATCAGATAATCAGGTAAACATGTATTTCAAAGCAGTAAAGCATAATGTCATGCTAGCACACACAATGTAAGTCAACATTAAAATAAATCTCATGCTAGCAATCACATGCAAGGAAAGAAAACTCAATCTACCCCGCTCATTCTCTTCTACCTCAGTCTAAAGGATCTATCACTCTGATACCACCTGTTGTGGGGACCCGGACGCTAATCATCTTTTTAATCATCTTTGGGATTTAATTATCAATTAAGATAAACAGGGTCTAAAAATTTTTTTTTTTTTAAATGTAAGTGCGGAACGTAATGGAATTAACTAATATACATTTCAGTATAAAAGTACAATAATGTACAACAATTATTCAAACTAGTCTAGGGTTCAACTACTAATTTCTAGTATTAAACCAAGTCTACATCCAAGTCCGGAATCACCACTCTAATCTCAATCTCTCATCATCCTCTTGACCCTGATCCTGTCCCACCTGTTGTCATGCACACATACAAAACAAGACAACAGCCGGAGAACTCCGGTGAGAATAAATCCCAGTATAAATAATGTATACATGCAGTTAACTGAATTAACATAAAGGCATGAATTATATCTTATCACATGTCGCATAATCAAACAACATGTATCAATACCAGTCTGTAAATAAAACATGAATCGTAATCTACGAAATCATCTACAGCTCGCGCATATGCGCGTCATCACTCCGCGCATATGCGCGGGATCCTTTGCCCAACTCGCGCACAGCTTCGCGCATCACGTCGCGCATGTGCGCGAGTAGCACCTCCCTCGCACCTAATCAGTGACTTTTCTCGTCTGTCCCGGTCTGATCTGTTCCGTCTTTAATCACCTCTCACTTACCCATAATTCGTATTAATTATTGCCAAATCATTTCAGATTAATCTCAGATTACGGTAATCAAATTCTCGGGCCTTACAACTCCTCTCCTCTTGAGTTGTTGCTCCACTTTTATCGCCATTTGCACCATTTCATCTAGATCCAAGTAATGTCTAAGCTCCACTTGGTCTTGAATTTCTATGTTCAAACCACACAGAAAACGAGCCATAGTAGCCTCACTATCCTCATCTATGTTTGCTCTAATAATGACTACTTCCAATTCATTTTAGTAGTCCTCAACACTCTTCACACCTTGTCTCAAAGTTTGTAACTTCTTAAACATTTCTCTATAGTAGTGATTTGGTACAAACCTCTTCCTCATTACGCTTTTCATCTCCGCCCAAGTTTCTATAGGCCTCTCATTGCATCTTCTCTTAGTGGTCACTAATTGATCCCATCAAATAAGTGCATAATCAACAAATTCAACCACGGCCAACCTAACCTTCTTTTGTTCGGAATAATGGTGACAATCAAATACAAATTCAACTCGCTTTTCCCATTCTAAATAAGCCTCTGGATCCGACTTACCATGGAACGACGGAATTTTCATCTTAATGTTGCCTATGTTATTATCTTCCTTATTCCCATCATCGTACCTACCACGTAAGGCTTCTCTTCTTCCCCTACCAAATCTTCTATCTCTTCCGCTTCTACCCCATTTCTCGTTTTGGCTCTCCTCTTCTCCTTCCAAATCATAATCATTCTCTTCTTCATCCACTCTACCCAAACCTTTAGGCTTAGATTTATTTTCACTCGTACTAACTTCAAGCCTATCCAACCTCTCATATAAAGGATCCAACTCGGCCCTCAACATTCTACTAAAATGCCCAAATAACGCCTCCATTTGAACCTTAGATAACCCTTGGTTCGAACTCTCTCCTACTTCCCTCTCCATTTTAATTTCAGATTTTGTACCTGCAATAAAATGTTAGTAGAAATGAAAGATTTTCCTCACCCAAATTCTCACGATCACTCCAAAGAAAAAAAAACACACTCACTCGAATGTTTTTCACTAGAATTTGATAGTTCTCTCAAAGGTGTGCTCAATCTTTATATATATATTATTTTTTTTTATCAAACTAACAAGATTCAACTTGTGAACACTTGCAACTGTTTCACATGGATTGCACAAAAACAAGAACGACAGAATAACACAGAACAAATTTTTCGGGAATTCTGGATTATCAAAAGATGATAGAAAAAAAAAACGCAGATCTTAAAATAGAACAAAGGATAACACAAAACTTGAAACAGAACAATTTTTTGTTTTTGTTTTTGGTAGATATGACAATAGAAACAAAAGAGTACAACAGATCTGAAAACCGAATGAAATTTGAGACAGATCTGAAAAATAACAACAACGATACTTACTTGAATTCAATGAGCCAAAGCTCTGATACCAAATGATACGAATCCTCGTACGAATGAAAGGCAAGCACGAATATATAAATCGCACCCTCAATTCAGTAACAAACAAGGAACGATTATGTTTTCCCGATCTTTTGAAACAAGTAACGATTTTATGATATTCACCTCTAAGCGATTATAACTTAGCAACAAATATCAACGATAAAACAATTGAATTTCAAACGAACCTTCAAAGAACTTGTTTTGACAATCCGTGCGAAGAACAATCGACAAACGCCACAAAGATGAAAACCTTTGATAAGTTTGATTTGGTTTTCTTCTTGTGAAGAACAAAGCTAAAAGCTTTGAAAATTGAGAGAACTCAATGTATTTGATATCAATATTCAATTATCTTGTTTTTGGTCATTACAATGCATTATATAATTAATAAAACCCATAAAAAGTAGTGTAGAAAGCATTAAAGAAGATAACTAGCAACTTTGACACGGAAGTTGACCATAGACCGCGCGTGCGGTGTGGCTTCGGCTAAGTTCGAATAAAAGGACCGCGGGTGCGGTCATTGTAGGAGCGCGGGTGCGCTTGCCGTCCGCGAGTGCGATTCTTGCTTGACCGCGGGTGCGGTATAGCTTCGGCAATATTCTCTTAAATTTGATTATCATGGACCGCGAGTGCAGTCCCTGAACTGGCGCGGGTGCGCTCCTCCTTCGGCAATTGCACTTGAATAAAATTCCAAAAACCTCCAATATTATTCCCATGATTCCCAACCTCCTCTAATTTAGACATCCAACTTGTAGGACTTCCTTGATAGCTCATCATGAGTCCTTGAAGTGCATCTTTAAACTTCTTACTTCGTCCCCTCGTTATAGGTCCTTCGGGCAACTCCAACGACTCCCATACTTTCTTTGGTGCTTGATCAACCACGTTTGCATCACTTGTATTCCAATCTGTCCATATCCACATCTGATAATGACAATCATATAAATACAGTATCAGTATATAACTCAGTTCAGAACTTGTTCTGATCAATACTCAAATCGGTATATAATCTGATCCATGTCTGAACAAGGTACAATCTAGTTCATATAAACAATATCACGATACACTCGAGATCATTACTGAATCTGATCAATCTAAATCAACTGATGTTTTAATGGCATAACAATGAAATCTCGATAATCCCGTCAATCCCAACATCACAAATATAGTACCAGAATTCACAATGTTTTAATGACTGTATTTGTTCTTCAGTCTGGTTTCGATTATACGATGTCTACTGTCTAGAGAACAACATATATGAATCATCTTCAATTCCATTAACATCATATTTTCAAGTCATCTCAAAACGTAATAAAACTTACGTCCAGTTGTAGCTGTCACCGAGAGGATCGTAGCACTGTGCTCGGATTTAAATTCTGATAACTGGTTGGTATAAAATCTCAAATCTAGCACCACATCAAACTTGGAAGATTTCTGAGGGAATTCTCGTTTCTTGCTTAAGGAAGAATGAGGATTTCGTATATATATATATATAGATCACATTGCATGTAAGGCACATGGCTGAATGTGCTTACTGAACGTTTAACCGCGGGTGCGGTATTTCTCACAACGCGGGTGCGCTAGGCATACTGATCATCATCCAAAATTTCAGAAACAGCGACCGCGGGTGCGCTCTGTCTTGCACCGCGGGTGCGCTGCCTCTACTGTAGTAGAACCGCGGGTGCGGTCACTCTTCACCGCGGGTGCGGTCTTGCTTCGTACCCAAATTTCCTACCCTACTGGACATTAACCGCGGGTGCACTCCTTCTAGACCGCGGGTGCGGTGACCCTACTGTAAAATTGGCCAACTTTCTGTCCATGCACCGCGGGTGCGGTATCAAAAGGGGCGCGGGTGCGGTCTCTTTCTTCAAGCAACACTTCATCTTTTCATTTAGTGCCTCTTACTACATGTCATGCATACTCATATCTTCCGAATATCACATCAATGAAGACTAATAAATCTCAAGCCTTACATTTCTCTCCCTCTAAGAAAGGATTTCGTCCTCGAAATCGCAAACAATCTATCAATTCATATATGAAAAGCACTATATCAGAAGAAATGTATAACAGAGTTTAAATTAAAAACTCATCTCAATGAATCCATTTTGAAATCTTAATCTCATGACAAATTCTGTCTTTCAGATAATCTTTTTGAGGCCCTGTCAACTTACTGTATTTTCAATAATAGAATATTCTTCATTCTGAAAATATCTTTCTTGTACGGATCTGTGATTCTAAATTGGAATAATAATTCAAGAGCATAATATCATAATACCCTTCGAAATAACTCTGACCGAATCAATCTCACCATACTGGCTATACAACATCTGTATATACCAATCAACATCTCATATCAAATCAATATCATTCGCTGATATCAGATCTGTTTATCCCAGTCAAGGATATATTAAATCTTCGGCCCCAACTACCAATCGTCATCATCCGACGTTGGTGTATTAAGTCTGTCTGGTCTGAGCTATCTTCATTCTCTTCTGAATTAGCTACATTTTCTTTGTCATATCTCTGATCAATTTAGATTAAAGTTCATATACCTCAAAGATATCATCTCTATATGAAAGAAATCTGTGGTACTCACTGTACAATATCTTATCTGCAACTATCTCATTACTCTTCTGATGGCTATTATCATACTATAATTCATAGGATGACAATATGTCATATTAACTAGTGCTAGCATCAGCACTACAACTCCATAATTATCTTCTAATATCTGGATAGTACACTCTGGCTATCTGTCAGTTTGTGGATAATATTTGAATGGGTTCAAGGTATATTCTGCCACAATTATAAAATCAATCAAAATCACAATCTGATATAGTCTAGTTCTACATTCTGATCAATCTGACCATTTCTTTGACATCGATCTTTGTCATCTTGTCATGTTTGTACGTCATCTTGTACAAACTAATAGGTATAGATTGAACAATCTGTCAATCACAATCATATCATATCACAATCTGGAAGGTATTATAGTGATCTCATTACGAAATTCATCGAATTATACCCCCCCCCATGTCTAGTCAGAAATATACCAATTCTGTAATGACTCTTCACATTTCTATCTTTCTATCTTCATTTATTGGCGATTCAGACATTTCAGTACAAATTCTGCCAACATTTCAGTACAAATTCTGTCACAACTGGTTTAATCTGTCCAGGTCAGAACTATCTGTTCGAATATCATACATTCTCAGTCACCAAAATGAAAACTGAATCCACTATGGTGCGTTTCGGACACTATCGGTCATTTCAGATTCGAACTATTTGGTACAAAAAATCAGTTAATAATATAAATTAAAGAAAAATACCTACCTGGTATTCGGTTCTGATTATCGATATCAAATTCTGTTGTACAATTCTGAAACATTTGACATCACTAGATAATCATTCTCATACCGTAAAATCACATATCTGTCACTCTGATCGATGCTCTGTTCTGATTATTGAAATTAAGCTCTGATCATTCTGATTATATTTCTGATCTACTGAAATTCTCGAATTCAACTCTGATTCGGATTGAACTGTATATAATCTCAACGGTTCACATTGATCTGTATCAAATACGGCTGTAGAAATATAACAATACTCAGGCAGACGCAAAACAACAATCGTATACGAAAATCTGTCAATTCAGACCAAAATAAATTTCTGAAAATTCTGACATTTCTGAAATTTCTGATTTCGGTATTATTCTTATCTACTGATCATGATCTCAACTGTGTCAAAATCAATCGGTATACTAACTTCAGATATCGCACATTCTGCATACAATCTGTTTCAAGCAGGATTCATATCTGAATAATATATGTATACAATATTCACAGTTCTCAGAGTATTCAATACAATCTTCAGATATTCGATTCAGTCAATCAGATGCTGTAAGTATATCAAGCTATCATAGATACAACAAGCATGAAATCAACAGAATATCTCTAAACATACTGAAACATGCCATAGAGAAACACTAAATCAGATGTAACTCCTGGCCCGTACTCCTCTACTGATCTTTCAATTCTTTCACTTCATTCAGTGACATTCTGCACATTCAATATCATTCTGTACTGAATTCTAAAACACAACCAGTACCTGGTATCAATTCAATTCTGAAATCTATCTTCCTGATATAAAGCAAATCCAAAATCTTATCTAGGAAGACGTCAACCAACTCGTACATCACTTGGCAAATCTGCCAATACTAGGCTCGATTTCAGTATGTCTACTGAATACATAAGGATACCATCTGTTCTTTTCTGTAATAATCGAGTCATAGGCAATACAGATATCCAAGGAATTCTAGATCTAGAATCCTTACCAAGGAATTTCTACTCATCATTCCTATCTGGTCTGAATCTTATATTTTTCTGGCAGGAATCTACAATAGTTCTGTACTTGTTCAGCATATTAATATCAATAATGCGATCAAATCAGAAATACAAGTACATCATAATCTAACTCGACCTCATTCTCATCTTACTGTAGTATACAATATTTCACAGAAATCTCTGATATCAATCTTTCTTTCCCAACAAGTAAGGGAATCAATACTACAGTACAATCAAACTCAACAGATACAGTATATCTCAATGCAACTCATTCAAAGACAATCGTAAGAAATGCATTAATATATATCAATACATATGCAATATAATCATAAAAGAACAGTACCTGCCACTATATCATCAAGTGCCTCTTGGGTCTGTTCCTCGGTCACTACCACCAGATGGTCCTGATTCCTGAAATCTTCGGGAATCTCTCTGTGGACAAACTCTAACAAAGTGTCCCCGTTGTTTGCAGATATTGCAAATACCAGTTACTCCCTGACATTGCTCGGTAGGATGTCTTCCTCCACAAGTTCTGCAATACCCTACAATGTAATTCGAGCTAGAACCACTGGAGCTAGATGACCCGCTCCCTAACTTCTTGAACTGCTTCTTTCGAGCTTGTAACTGTTCTTTCGTCCCACTACTGCTACTGCCCATCTCAACTCTGTGGGGCAGTTGCTGTGAACTCGATATTGGAAGAACATACGATGCTCTCTTTTGTCCTCTCAAAATTGTTTATGCTCTTTTGGCTCTGTTCAAGGTATCAGCAAAATTAATCGATCGTTTCACATTTACCAATGTACGTATCTCCGAATTCAATCCCTGAATGAACTGATCAGATATAGCTTTATCATTTCTAGCAACATGAGGGACAAAACGTAGCAAGGTAAAGAACTGGCCCAAATACTCATCAATACTCAAGTGACCCTGTCTCAAATTTGAAAACTCTGCACTTTTGTCTTGTCTGTATGATACGGGGAAAAATCTTTGATAGAATTCAACCTTAAAAATTTTCCACGTAATTAGTGAACTACGTTGTTCCAAAGCTTCTTTGGTTATTAGCCACCAACTTCTTGCAGTCTCTTTTAGCTGGTTCCCAATCAGTGTAACTCTACAATCATATGTGAAACCAAACAATTCAAATAGCATTTCTATGTTTTCAAGCCAATTCTCACAATCTACTGGCGTCTCAGTACCCTTTAAAATCAGCGGTTGAAACGACTGAAACCTCTTCATCTGTGTTTCCATCGGAGTTTCTGATACATCTATCTCTTCAGTCGAAGTACTACCCCTTTCTGGAATTCTCCGTGGAGGTATATCTGCTTATCAAACCATTAGTACTCAAATACTACAAATCTGTTCCAATCTTTCTCTGATCATCTTACTGCTGATCAAGAATCAAATCTGATTCATACTCAATAATACATATTACCAATTCAAATCAGATAATTAGATAACATGTATTTAAAGCAGTAAAGCATAATGTCATGCTAGCACACACAATGTAAGTCAACATTAAAATAAATCTCATGCTAGCAATCACATGCAAGGAAAGAAAACTCAATCTACCCCGCTCATTCTCTTCTATCTCAGTCTAAAGGATCTATCGCTCTGATACCACATGTTGTGGGGACCCGGATGCTAATCATCATCTTAATCATCTTTGGAATTTAATTATCAATTAAGATAAACAGGGTCTAAATTTTTTTTTCTTTATAATGCAAGTGCGGAGCGTAATGGAATGTAACTAATATACATCTCAGTATATAAGTACAATAATGTACAACAATTGATCAAACTAGTCTAAGGTTCAACTACTAAATTTCAAGTATTAAACCAAGTCTACAATAAGTCCAGAATCACCACTCTAAACTCGTCTTCTCTCATCATCTTCTTGACCCCGATCATGTCCCCCCTGTTGTCATGCACACATACAAAACAAGACAACAGCCGGATACTCCGGTGAGAATAAATCCCAGTATAAATAATGTATACATGCAGTTAACTAAATTAACATAAAAGCGTGAATTATATCTTATCACATGTAGCATAATCAAACAACATGTATCCATACCAGTCTGTAAATAAAACATGAATCGTAATCTACGAAACATAAATCAATACGGATCTGTAAATCAAATTCTAGTCTCAATATCTAAAAATCGACTCATCTCCCATTCTAATCTAGGGATCCCGGTGAATAAGAACGTAACAAGTCTCCTACCTACTACTACCAGTCGCAGAGGCGGTACGTTCTTATTTCTGGACTTCGGTCTAATCTATATCGAATAGAATGCTATCTGTATCTGAAGCATAACGATATACCTAACGTCCAGTGCCTTGGCGTATCTACCAAGACTAAGCCTGTTCTGACAATGTGCAATGGGTCAGTGACAAGTCTGTCATAATCTCACCACTCTGTCAGTGACTCTCACTTAACAGCTATCTGCTCTCTACTTCTAATTCAATCGAATAAGCACAATCATTTAAAGAAAGCATAAAGGTACAAGAGAAACAATACCATGCAAGTATGTGGTTTAGGGAAACTCGAGTTAAATCTAACACAAGTCGATCTCCCAATTAACATCGATTTATACCTTTCTCTTCTCGGTCTGATGAAGACGAAGTCTTGTATTCCAATCTGTCCATATCCACATCTGATAATGACAATCATATAAATACAGTATCAGTATATAACTCAGTTCAGAACTTGTTCTGATCAATACTCAAATCGGTATATAATCTGATCCATGTCTGAACAAGGTACAATCTAGTTCATATAAACGATATCACGATACACTCGAGATCATTACTGAATCTGATCAATCTAAATCAACTGATGTTTCAATGGCATAACAATGAAATCTCGATAATCCCGTCAATCCCAACATCACAAATATAGTACCAGAATTCATAATCAATACCAGTACAACTCATATTTTCAATATCGGTATATTCAAAATCAGTAAACACTACTCTGATTTCAAATCTCAATCAATATCTTTCGAAAATCATAACAATTGCATAACCAATCTATTCTTTAATCTGAATTCAATTATATACTGATTAGTATATCCCGAACACATAATACTAAACAATTCTCAATTCATAGTCAATAACGATACGAATCTGATATCAAATTCCAACCAATATCTTTCGAAAAATCATAATAATTCCATACTGTATTTGTTCTTCAGTCCGGTTTTGATTATAAGATGTCTACTGTCTAGAGAACAACATATATGAATCATCTTCAATTCCATTAACATCATATTTTCAAGTCATCTCAAAACGTAATAAAACTTACGTCCAGTTGTAGCTGTCTCCGAGAGGATCGTAGAACTGTGCTTGGATTTAAATTCTGATAACTGGTTGGTATAAAATCTCAAATCTAGCACCACATCAAACTTGGAAGATTTCTGAGGGGAATTCTCGTTTCTTGCTTAAGGAAGAATGAGGATTTCGTATATATATATATAGATCACATTCATGTAAGGCACATGGCTGAATGTGCTTACTGCACGTTTCACCGCGGGTGCGGTATTTCTCACACCGCGGGTGCGCTAGGAGTACTGATCATCATCCAAAATTTCAGAAACAGCGACCGTGGGTGCGCTATGTCTTGCACCGCGGGTGTGCTGCCTCTACTGTAGTAGAACCGCGGGTGCGGTCACTCTTCACCGCGGGTGCGGTCTTGCTTCGTACCCAAATTTCCTACCCTACTGGACATTAACCACGGGTGCACTCCTTCTAGACCGCGGGTGCGGTGACCCTACTGTAAAATTGGCCAACTTTCTGTCCATGCACCGCGGGTGCGTTCTCTTTCTTCAAGCAACACTTCATCTTTTCATTTATTGCCTCTCACTACATGTCATGCATACTCATATCTTCCGAATATCACATCAATGAAGACAAATAAATCTCAAGCCTTACAGGCACAGAGATCACTTGGAAAATTTTTAAAGCAGAGTTTTATCAACGCTTCTTTCCCGTGTCCTACCGAAAGGATAAAGGTGCCGAGTTTGCAAATTTGAAACAGGGACAGTTAAACATCGAAGAATATGTGGCAAAGTTTTCGACATTGCTCCGATTTGCTCCTCTTGTGGCAGAAAATGACGAGGCCATTGCAGATCAGTTTATCAATAGCTTGAATCTTGATATCTTTACCTTGGTGAATACCGGCAGACCGAACAATTTTGCAGATGCCTTGAACCGTGCCAAGGGGGCAGAAGCTGGATTGCTTAGCCAACGAAATACTTCCTATGTTGCTCCGACTTCGAGACTGCCACAACCCGCAATTCAACCCCCTCTCAGATTTGAGAGCGGTGGTAATAGTAGCGGGAGGAAAGACCAGTTGAAAGCGAAGGGCAAACAGTTCAAGAGATCAGGGAGCAGTTCGTCGATCTCCAGTGGATCCCGACAGAGAGGTCCTGGCCAAAGTACAGAGTATACAGGTGTGTATTGCAGTTTTTGTGGAGGCCGACAAGCCACAGAGCAGTGTCAAGGTGTGATGGGTCGCTACAATATCTGTAGACAACAAAATACCATTAGCCCTTATGACCCGGGACAACATTGAGACTCTATGTGCTAGAATTACACTTTGACTTGTTTACCGACTCTCATGGGGTCATCAGGTGGTAAGGTTGGGTGTTCTGTCGAAACATATAGGAGTCGATGCATTGTAGTCGGGGATTCACCGCTTATCTTTGGGTATGGATATCCTATGTGTATGTAGTATGAAATCTCTGATCAGAGTATGGTGGTAATTATGAAAGGGGTTTCATAGATTACACCATCGATGCAACTACAATATGACACATAGTATCGATTCATTGACAAATCTCGATAAACCAATGGTTGTCGAATCGGTCGGGATATATGAGTTGAAGGGACCGTACTGTACTCTAACCATAATTGAATGATTCTTGCAGGGACTATCATTTGATACCTAGGGAATCATGTAAGCGATGCTGCTAGGCGTTTAACATGATTAGTTGGGTACTATCAGACTTGAGTTCTGGCGTTCTTATTATCAAGGAGTTGATAAGTAAGAATGGAGCAATTGGGGTATGCTCAAATAAGGACATGTTTAATCCGAATCACATGGAGATGTGAACCCACGACTAGTTGTATCAATGAACCATTGAGGGTCACACAAGTGCTAACTTTCTAGATCCCATTGAGAAGTAAAATAATTCAATGTGTTGAATGGCTTATAAAGGAGTTTATAAGTGTAAATAAAATAGAATTATGACTTCTATAAGGAGAATGTAACTTTTAATTTGAGGAAGTATTCCTAAATTAAAAGTTGGCCAAACGAGTAATGTATTTGGAAATTGTGGTTTTCATATACATTATTATGGACTAAATTAAATTAATTCAAGTATTGAATTAAATAAACACTAGTGGACCTAGTAGAGTCCAAATAATTAAATTGATTCGAGTGTTGGACTAATTAAACAACATTGGGCCTTGTAGAGCCCAATTAGACCCAATTAGAAATAATTATTAAACTAGTGGGCTTGAGTAATATCAAGTAAGGTTTAATTGGTCTCAAATTTGTTTGAGATAATTAAATTAAAGTCCATGGGCCTTATAATTGTTACAAGCCCAAATAGAATGTGCATGGGGAGGTGAAGAGTTGGGAGACAACTTTTTCAATGTTCAAGGCTTGGCATGCAACTTTTTGGCTTTAACTTTTTCCACAACCAAAAAAACTCTCCTCCCTCTCTCCTCCCCTCACCATGGACCAAAATTCTTGCCCTATTCTCCTCCATTTTTGCTTCTTCAATTGTTGATGAAAGCTCACACTTCTCAATGAAAAATGCTCTAATTTTTCTAGTGCAAAATTAGAGTGATTCTAGCTTGTTGGTGGTGAACCTAATTTTGAAGGAAAGATTCAAGAACAAGGGGAAGCTTGTAGATTGTCATCCTTTGAAGAGCTTAATTGTTTTGACAACTAAGTTGGAGTCATCATCAATCTTTTAAGATTGATAGGTATATATTTCTAAACACAATATGAATGTCATATTTTGTGTTTTTGTATTTGCTACACACTAGTACATGTGGTGCTCGAACTTCTCTTGCAAAAATCAAAATTTTGAGCTTCCGTTGCGTTTCGAGCACCCTAAAATCGATCCCTTTCAAGTGGTATCAGAGCTAAGGGTACTAGTTTTTGTAGCATATACATGATATTATATTGAGGTCAATTTCTAACCGCATTAGATGATTTGTTGCAACGAATTCAAGGCCGACTTGGGGCGGGTTTTGGGCAGCAAGTTGCTGCCCGAACAGCCCCTATCTTTTAAATAAAAAAAATAAATTTTTTTTTTGCATGGTTGCCGGAATCCGGCGACGGAGCTCCAGCGATGACGACTAAGGTTTTCAAAAGGTGTTTTGAAATATCAAAGTGTCATGGGCCTTCAGTTGTTGGGCCATTGGATGGCTAACATATTTTTGAAATTTAAATGGGCCAAAATGTTTTTGGTGAAAAATGATTTTTTGGGCCCTTAAGTTAAAATTTACAAAAGTTGCAAATATTTTCGCATGAAATAAATAATTGAAGTTGGACTTTAATTCTTTATAGTAAATGATGATTTACAAGAAATTCGGTTGTAAATAAATTAATTGGAAAGTAGACAAAGGAGTTTGTATACTTTGTTAATTTAGTTTATAATCGTGGCGGTTAGTGATAAATAATATTGGATCAATTAATTATTGTGATAATTAATTAATGGTGTATGATATATGATATTATGCATGAAGGATGATCAAAAGCCCAGCCCAATTTGCTAGGTGTATGCTAGGATATTTTGTGTTGAATGATTGTAATAATTATCAAATTTAAAGTGGGCTTGGTTTATGGCCCGTTCCCACTCCCATGAGATGTATCCCTAATTGCCATGGATATTTATTTGTAAATATTAGTATAGTGGATGATCAAGATTGGAAGATGGTGGCCATGATGATTATGAAGATCGAAGACATGTAAATATTGGAAGCTAATGTAATAGTTGCATTTGCATCCCATGCATTTCCCTAGGATTGGACCTAGGCCCGTGTTTAGCTCACACGGGCCATTAGTATTGGGGCGATTGATCATCTTTGTTTTGTTTACTGTTTATAATATATGCATGATATGTTATAAATAATGAGTATGTGCGTTATTATTATGATAATAACAAATTGCATGAATCCGGCAAACAGACGATCAAACATGACGAGCTTTTAAATAAAATTAATGATGAGACCTTTCAAAATTAAAAAACCCTCATTTTGAATGAGATTCAAAATTAATATTAAGCCCGAAAAGGGGAATTATAAATTTGTTTATAATTTCCATGTCTTCCATCGACAATGGGTGCATGATGAACGCTACCCGTACTCGGGGCTCGGCTCATATTATTGGGGGGGCCCTGGGTGCCGGAAAGCTATGACATCCATTGACATGGTGATGTGAACTACGTGGAACTCCCATGATTTCGGCTCATATTATTGAGGGAACTCATGGTGACCGTCCATTAAGGTTCAACATCGACGGGTAAGACTTGACACGTAAAGATGAACGACGTCATATTATTGGGTCCTAATCAAACGTGAAACAAAAGTTTACGTAGAAGGTTGCATTGAGATGCAATTGGAAACTACCTTTTAGGAATTGTGATTGGCTGATATTATTCGGGATCATGATTCGCTAATTGGACCTTGCGTACCTACTGAGGAAATGAGTTTCCTGTTTTCACTAGAGGGTAGTGAAAGATGTCAAAACAGTGGGAGTAAACATTTATAAAGTAAAAGTCCATAATTTATATGTGAGGACCCGGGCTCTAACTCCATTCTTTTCGGGATTAATTGGATCTTTATTCAAAATATGGGTCAAATTTTCGCTTTTTAACATTAATTCAAATGTAAATACTAAGCATAATATCTTTCTTTATTTAATTACAACACATATAATATACATGTCATGTTCTACTACAAACACATCACTAGTGTTTAATACAAACCATAAACTACAAGTAGTACAAATCTAGTACAACATCACTATTGATCTTCTGCGCCCGTAGTCACCACGCTATCTTGATCTCATCTCTGACGTGACCCAGATCCTGCCCCACCTGTTGTTATGCACACATACAGACATAACAACAGCCGGAAACTCCGGTGAGAACAAATCCCAGTATAAAACATGTATACATGCTGATACAAAATCATAAATCATGCATGAAAGCAATAACCATGGCTCCATAGTCTATGAAACCGATCTATCTAAACATGCAATTCAAATCAAATCATGTCTTGACTCGAATCGACTCTACTCTAGGGATCCCGGTGTGAATAAGACGTCACTGTCTGTCACCTACCCTCCCAATCGGGGTAACTGTACGTCTTATTCCTAGACTTCGGTCATATCTGTATCGAATTCTACAATCGGAGTAAATCTGGTCCGAAGCGTCGATACCACCGAACATCTAGTTTGGCAAGTCTGCCAATGACTCTCCTATCTCAAAGCCTTGAATATAAATCTATAAACAAGGCATTATCATATCAAGAGATTTGAATATAAATCTATAAACAAATCACAATCATATCAAAAGATAAACAATAATTCTAGTATGTGATTTTGTTGGGAAACTCAAACTGAATCTCATTTGAGTTGTGTCTTCCCCAAACAAAACATGAATTATACCTTTCGTCGCACAATGTCTGTCGATGTCGAAGTCTCGATGAGGAATCTTTCACTATCAAATCTGAAATGGAAATGTTGATACATATTCTATCAATCTCTAATCTCAATCAACACATATCCAATTCAATACTTGACCTCGGTACCATTTGACGGCATAATGACGCAATTTCTCGATACCGGTCACTCCAACTCTCAACATATATCACCAATTCATAGGTCTCAACTCATAATCATCATCATATATATATCATACTCTCAAAATCTGCATATTCTCAATCAAGATATGCTAAAATTCATAACAAATGCATACGGTACTATTTCTTCGATCCGGTTGCGAATATACGACATCTATAATCTCAAGAATCTCTAATCGTAACCATATCATAATTTCTCCAACACATAAAATCTAAATCATGTTGGAATTGAACAATATTTACCTCTTCTTGTAGCCTTGGTTGAGAAGATCACAAATCTGAACTCTAATTAAAATTCTGATGAAGATATCTTATACAATCAATTTCCAAAAGAAATAGAGCATGAAGGAATTCTTGAAATCTCTCTCTCTCGTTCCATCTGCTGAAAATGAGGAAGAATGAATGACAATTCATATATATATCTTGCATGTTGAGGGGCAAGTGTCATATTTTTCAAGTAACACGCATGACCGCGGGTGCGGTAGTTCAGGAACCGCGGGTGCGCTCAAGCTTCGGCGGTCCATCCACTTTCCAAAATCGACGACTGCGGGTGCGCTACATATAAAACCGCGGGTGCGGTGTCATCAACGCGGGTGCGGTTACATTTAAACCGCGGGTGCGGTGTCATTTCTGTAAATACTTTTCAACTCTCTGTCCATCAACCGCGGGTGCACTCTTTCTTGGACCGCGGGTGCGGTGACCCTACTGTAAAAATGGCTAACTTTCTGTCCATGCACCGCGGGTGCGGTGCTTCTCTAGGCGCGGGTGCGGTCCCTTTCTTCAAGCACCACTTCATCTTTTCATTTTATCCACATACAATCTAGGGCATTACATTTCTCCCCCTCTTAGATATTAGTTCGTCCTCGAACGTGAAATCAATTAATCAAAGTATGTACAAACAGCAGTAAAATCAAAATCTGAATAAATACTCACATCATGAGAATAACTCGGGATATCTCTGTCTCATATCTGCTTCTGTCTCTCAAGTCGCTTCCTCGGTGCCATGACGACTCTACTGGACTTTCACTAGTGGAATAGTCTTCGTTCTGAGCTGTTTCTCTTTCCGATCAAGAATTTGTATTGGTTGTTCAACGTAACTCAACGTCTGATCCAGCTCAGCTTCGTCAGGCCGAATGACATGAGAATAATCTGGCATGTATCTACGTAGCATCGATACATGAAAAACGTCATGTATTTCGGATAGAGAAGGAGGAAGAGCTAGTCGATATGCTCGATCGCCAATTTTTTCAAGAATCTCGTATGGACCGATGTATCTAGGAGACAACTTCCCGCGTTTGCCAAATCTGACAACGCCTCTGAAAGGAGAAATCTTCAAAAACACTCTGTCTCCTTGTTCGAATACTAGCGGTCTACGTCTGATATTGGCATACTTGGCTTGCCTATCATGTGCCCTCTTCATCCTCTTCTGAATTATCTTTACTTTCTCGGTCATCTCATGAATCATATCAGGCCCAAGTTCTGGTACCTCAGATATATCATCCCAGTACAACGGAGATCTGCACTTCTTGCCATACAATGCTTCAAACGGTGCCATCTCTATGCTCGTTTGATAGCTGTTGTTGTACGAGAATTCACACAACGGTAGTGAATCTTGCCAACTAGTGCCAAAGTCTAGCACTACAGCTCTCAACATGTCCTCTAAAGTCTGGATAGTCCGCTCTGACTGTCCGTCTGTCTGGGGATGATAAGCAGTGCTCAGGTGCAATGTCGTACCTAAAGCCTGCTGCAAACTGTGCCAAAAGTGAGAAGTGAATCGTGGATCACGATCTGATACGATAGACTTCGGCATACCATGTAATCTGACTACCTCTCGGACATATATCTCAGCCATCTGATCATGTTTGTACGTCATTCTGTACGGAATAAAACACGCCGATTTAGTTAATCTGTCTATCACAACCCAAATTTCATCACAAGCCCGGGATGATCGAGGTAACTTCGTCACGAAATCCATGGAAATGTGATCCCATTTCCATTCAGGAATAGACAAACTTTGAAGTAAACCTCCAGGCTTCTTTCTTTCGGCCTTCACCTGTTGGCAATTTAAACACTTAGACACATATTCGGCAACATCTGATTTCATCTGTTTCCACCAGAACTGTGTCTTCAAGTCGTTGTACATCTTTCTGCCACCAGGGTGAATACTGAACCGACTACAGTGTGCTGCTGACAATATCTGTTGTTTCACCTCTGAAACATCTGGCACTACAATACGGTTATTCACATACAGGACAAAATCACGTACCTGATATTCAGACTGATGTCCTGATCTGACCATCTGAATTGACTTCTGTATATTCTGATCTGTTCTTTGAGCTTCTTTGATTTTCATGATCAAATCTGGCTCAACTTGAATCATGGCAAGTCTCAATGGTCTACTATCTGTGTCAAATGCTAAACCAGACAAACAACAATCTTCAACTAAATTCGAAACACCTATCGTCGATAAGGATAGGGCACAAACCTTTCGACTCAAGGCATCTGCTGCTGCATTTGACTTCCCTGGATAGTACTTGATCTCGCAATCAAAATCTTTCAGTAGATCAAGCCATCTACGCTGCCTCATGTTCAACTCTGACTGAGAAAACAGATACTTCAGGCTTTTATGGTCAGAGTAAATCTCAAATTTCTCACCATAAAGATAATGACGCCAGATCTTTAAGGCAAAAACAATAGCCGCTAATTCAAGATCAAGAATTGGGTATCGAATCTCGTGTGGTTTCAGCTGTCTAGAGGCATAAGCAATCACATGACCTCGCTGCATAAGAACACATCCTTGCCCTCTGTGGGATGCATCACAATATACAACGAAATCACCAGTACATGAGGGAATCATCAAGACAGGTGCACTGGTCAGCCTCTTCTTCAACTCTAGAAAGCTAGACTCACAGTCTGTAGACCACACAAATGGCGCATTCTTCTGTGTCAACTGGGTAATCGGCTTCGCAATACTAGAGAAATCTTTAATGAATCGTCTATAGTACCCTGCCAGACCCATGAAACTGCGTATCTCTGGCACAGAAGTCGGTCTTGGCCAACCGATCACAGCTTCAACTTTACTCGGATCCACGGAAATACGATATCCAGATATGATATGACCCAAGAAGACAACCTGTCTCAGCCAAAACTCACACTTTGACAGTTTAGCAAATAATCTTTCATTTCTCAATGTTTGCAACACAATTCTTAAATGATTGGCATGCTCATTCAGATTCTTTGAATACACCAAAATATCATCAATAGAAACAATCACAAACTCATCTAAATACCTCTGAAAGACACGGTTCATCAGTCCCATAAACACCGCTGGAGCATTCGTTAAACCAAAAGGCATGACAATAAATTCGTAATGTCCATACCTTGTTCGAAATGCTGTCTTTGGTATATCAATATCTCGTACTCGCAGCTGGTGATATCCAGATCTCAGATCGATCTCTGAATAGATAGAAGATCCCTGCAACTGATCGAATAAGTCGTCGATACGAGGCAAAGGATATTTGTTCTTTATCGTTGCCTTGTTCAGTTGCCTGTAATCTATACACAATCTCATAGAACCGTCTTTCTTGCGCACGAATAGCACTGGAGCGCCCCAAGGAGATACACTAGGTCTGATATATCCCTTGGCTAGAAGATCTTCTAATTGTGCTTTCAATTCTTTCAATTCTATTGGCGCCATCCTATATGGAGCTCTCGAAATAGGAACGGTACCTGGAATAAGATCAATGCTAAAATCTACCTCTCGGGCTGGAGGTAACCATGGAATCTCGTCAGGAAATACATATGCAAACTCTCGTACTACTGGCAAATCTGCCAATGCCGGGCTCGATTTCAGTAAATCTACTGAATAAATAAGGAACCCTTCTGCTCCTTGTTGCAACAGTCTACTCATAGTCAAAGCAGACACTAAGGAAATCCGAGATCTGGAACCCTTACCATAGAATTTCCACTCCTTTGTCATTTCAGGTCTGAATCTGACAATCTTGTGAAAACAGTCTACGGTGGCTCTGTACTTAGTTAGCATGTCAATCCCGACAATACAATCGAAATCAGATAAGCCAAGTACAATACAGTCTAAATCAATCTTATGCCCTTCAAACTGTAGTATGCAATGTCTAACTGAAGTCACATATATCAGACCACTCCCCAACGGAGAAGAAATAGACACTACAGTGGACAATGACTCGACAAGCAATACATGTGTCAATGCAAAACGTTCTGATATGAATGTATGTGATGCACCTGTATCTATCAATACATATGCAGGATAACCGCAAAAAAAACAGTTACCTGCAATCACATCGTCTGGTGCATCTTGGGCTTGCTCTTCCGTCAATGCAAACACCTGAGCTTGTTGTCTGGGAGGTTGGCTCACTGTCTGGCCACCTCTGGCTCTAGGCTGGGACGGTGTCGGCATGGGCTGGAAGGAATGGACAGACGAAGCTTGCCTCTCAGGCTGAGTCACTGATACTGATGACCCTGCACTCTGAAATATCTGTGCACCTCTCTGGGGACAGACTCTAGCAAAATGTCCCTGTTGCTTACATATGTTACATCTGCCCATCACTCCCTGACATTGCTCTGTGGCATGTCGGCCTCCACAAGTAGTACAATATACACCTGTCACATCTGTACTCTGGCCAGGACCTCTCTGTCTTGACCCACTGGAGCTCGATGAACTGCTCCCTGCTCTTTTGAACTGCTTACCCTTAGCTTTCGAAGAATCTTTCTTTCCACTACTACTGATTCCACTATCAAATCAAGGAGGAGGTGGTGGAAACTGTGTGGCGAACGGTGGCGGTCTCTGAACCTGAATACTATAGGAAGCTCCTCGCTGCCTAATCAAGCCAGCCTCTTCTCCCTTCGCTCGATTCAGCGCCTCAGAAAAAGTGTTGGGTCGCCCCGTGTTCACTAGGGTAAAGATATCCGGATTCAAACCATTTATGAACTGATCGGAAACTGCCTCATCATTCCCTGCTACATGAGGTGCAAATCAAAGCAAGGACGAGAATTTGGCAACATAATCCTCTATGTTCCACTGGCCCTGTCTCAAGTTGGCAAATTCGGCCCCTTTGTCTTTTCGATATGACACTGGAAAGAAACGTTGATAAAATTCATCTTTAAAGACTTTCAGAGTAATATCAATACCTCGATGTTCTAAGGCTCGTTTCGCCGTTAGCCACCAACTCTTGGCCACTTCTTGCAATTGATGCCCAACCAGCTTCACTCTACGTTTATCTGTATAGGCAAGTGATTCAAATAACATCTCTATATCATCCAACCAGCTTTCACAATCCGCTGCATTCTCCGTGCCTTTCAAAGTCGGGGGGCGGAATGACTGAAACCGCTTCAACAGAGTCTCCATCGGGGTAGCGGTTACGTCCATCTGAGTACCTGACGTACTCCCCTGTTCTGGCACTTGACCTGCAGCTGGTTGTGGTATTCTTCTAGGCGGCATAATCTGATTATCAAACACATTAGGATATAATCTATACAATCTGTCTCAGCCCTCCTGTGATCATATACCTCTGATCCAGAATCGGTTCTGATTCAGTCTTTACAAGTATATGCTGTAAATCAACTCAGATACAATACAACATATAATAGGGAAAGCATTAAATCATGCTAGCACATCAAAAGCAAGGAAGAAGACTCGATCTACCCCGCTCATTCTATTATATCTCAGTCTACAGAACCTACGGCTCTGATACCACCTGTTGTGGGGACCCAAGCTCTACCTCCATTCTTTTCGGGATTAATTGGATCTTTATTCAAAATGTGGGCCAAATTTTCGCTTTTTAACATTAATTCAAATGTAAATACTAAGCATAATATCTTTCTTTATTTAATTACAACACATATAATATACATGTCATGTTCTACTACAAACACATCACTAGTGTTTAATACAAACCATAAACTACAAGTAGTACAAATCTAGTACAACATCACTATTGATCTTCTGCGCCCGTAGTCACCACGCTATCTTGATCTCATCTCTGACGTGACCCAGATCCTGCCCCACCTGTTGTTATGCACACATACAGACATAACAACAGCCGGAAACTCCGGTGAGAACAAATCCCAGTATAAAACATGTATACATGCTGATACAAAATCATAAATCATGCATGAAAGCAATAACCATGGCTCCATAGTCTATGAAACCGATCTATCTAAACATGCAATTCAAATCAAATCATGTCTTGACTCGAATCGACTCTACTCTAGGGATCTCGGTGTGAATAAGACGTCACTGTCTGTCACCTACCCTCCCAATCGGGGTAACTGTACGTCTTATTCCTAGACTTCGGTCATATCTGTGTCGAATTCTACAATCGGAGTAAATCTGGTCCGAAGCGTCGATACCACCGAACATCTAGTTTGGCAAGTCTGCCAATGACTCTCCTATCTCAAAGCCTTGAATATAAATCTATAAACAAGGCATTATCATATCAAGAGATAAACAATAATTCTAGTATGTGATTTTGTTGGGAAACTCAAACTGAATCTCATTTGTGTTGTGTCTTCCCCAAACAAAACATGAATTATACCTTTCGTCACACAATGTCTGTCGATGTCGAAGTCTCGATGAAGAATCTGTCACTATCAAATCTGAAATGGAAATGTTGATACATATTCTATCAATCTCTAATCTCAATCAACACATATCCAATTCAGTACTTGACCTCAGTACCATTTGACGGCATAATGACGCAATTTCTCGATACCAGTCACTCCAACTCTCAACATATATCACCAATTCATAGGTCTCAACTCATAATCATCATCATATATATATCATACTCTCAAAATCTGCATATTCTCAATCAAGATATGCTAAAATTCATAACAAATGCATACGGTACTATTTCTTCGATCCGGTTGCGAATATGCGACATCTATAATCTCAAGAATCTCTAATCGTAACCATATCATAATTTCTCCAACACATAAAATCTAAATCATGTTGGAATTGAACAATATTTACCTCTTCTTGTAGCCTTGGTTGAGAAGATCACAAATCTGAACTCTAATTAAAATTCTGATGAAGATATCTTATACAATCAATTTCCAAAAGAAATAGAGCGTGAAGGAATTCTTGAAGTCTCTCTCTCGTTCCATCTGCTGAAAATGAGGAAGAATGAATGACAATTCATATATATATCTTGCATGTTGAGGGGCAAGTGTCATATTTTTCAAGTAACACGCATGACCGCGGGTACGGTAGTTCAGGAACCGCGGGTGCGCTCAAGCTTCGGCGGTCCATCCACTTTCCAAAATCGACGACCGCGGGTGCGCTACATATAAAACCGCCGGTGCGGTTACATTTGAACCGCGTGTGCGGTGTCATTTCTGTAAATACTTTTCAACTCTCTGTCCATCAACCGCGGGTGCACTCTTTCTTCGACCGCGGGTGCGGTGACCCTACTGTAAAAATGGCTAACTTTCTGTCCATGCACCGCGGGTGCGGTGCTTCTCTAGGCGCGGGTGCGGTCCCTTTCTTCAAGCACCACTTCATCTTTTCATTTTATCCACATACAATCTAGGGCATTACATTATATCTTACTAAATATTTTAAAATAGTCATTAACATTTATCTGTTATACTTTTCTGTACAATTTTTGACAATGTCTTCGATTCGCAATCCGCTATCTACAATACTCGACAAACACGTATTAACCGGACCTAACTACCTCAATTGGCTAAGAAACCTAAAAATTGTCTTGAATTCGGAAAGGATTGCATATACACTGACTGAGTCGCCCCCTGTTGAGGCTCCGACTGACTGCACTCCTGAGGAATTGCAGACTTACAAGGAATGGTGTGACCATGACTTGAAAGCCAGGTGTTATATGCAGGCTTCTATGAATGATGAGCTGCAGAGGCGTTTTGAGGATGCAAAGAGTGCTGCTGACATTCATTTGCATCTCAAGGAGCTCTTTGGTGAGCAAACAAGGCCTCTTAGGCATGCTACCGTCAAGGAGCTGATCACTTTGCGCATGCGAGATGGGGCCTCGGTCCATGAGCATGGCTTGAAGTTGATTGGGCTCGTGGACAAGCTCGTTGGCATGGATCTGATGTTGCCTTCGGAGTTGACCACCGACGTGTTGCTCTTATCGCTGCCTAGCTCATTTGATCCTTTTGTGGTGAATTTCAACATGAACAAGCTAGAGCCGACCCTTGAGGAGTTGGTTAACATGCTTGTTACGTTTGAATCCACCATCAAGAAAGAGAAGTTGGTTCTTTATGTGGGTTCTTCATCTGGTACGAAGATTGATCCACATGGGAAGGGAAAGAAGCGTTCTTTCCAACGTCCCAAGAAGAACGTGCCCTTGTTGAGGCAATCTCCGAATCCGGTCGTGGCAGCCACAACAGTTAAGGCTGACAAGACTAGTGATGTTTGTCATCACTGCAAGAAGCCTGGACATTGAAGGCGTAATTGCAAAGAATATCTTGCTCAGAAAAGATCTGAAAATGGTATGTTCTACATTGAAGTAAACATTTTAATTAACTCTACTTCTCGGGTATTGGATACCGGCTGTGGCTCACATCTCTGTAATGATTTGCAGGTGATGGGAAGAAGTAAGAGACTAAGGGGAGGTGAGACCTTCTTGAGGATGAGCAATATGGCAAGAGTTGCTGCCAAGGCTGTTGAAGATGTTTACTTATCGTTGAACAATAATTTTAAGTTAATTTTTAAGAGATGTTTTGTTTGTACCTGATTTGATGAAAAAATATTGTTTCCATTTCTATGTTGATAAAGATGGATATTCTTGTTTCTTTAGCAAAGGTGTTTGCAATATTTACAAGAATGAATGTTTGATTGGTACTGATGAACTTGAAAACGATCTCTATAACTTAAAATTGAAAGATATTCCACTAAATGTCCATTCAAAGGCAGACACCATATGAGATATGGATGGGTAAGCCACCCAAATATTCTTATCTTAGAATATGGGGGTGCCCTGCTTATGTGAAGCAGGTAGTGGGAGATAAATTGGAGAGTCGATCCATTTTATGTTACTTTGTGGGATATCCAAAGAATTCGGTTGGATACTACTTCTATCATCCCCAAGAAACAAAGGTGTTTGTTTCTAGGAATGCAACCTTTTTGGTAAAGGAATTTCTATTGGATAGAAAAGGGGAGATGATAGAACTCGAAGAGGTTCGAGAGACACACACAATTATAGAACCCACACCCGAAGAGCCAAAAGAGGAGATACAAGCTCCTAGAAGATCCGAGAGAGTCTCGAGACCACCTATGAGGTATGGTCTGCTTCTTGAAGAGGGCCATGATGAGCCTAACCATGGATGTGATCCAAGGACCTTCAAGGAAGCGTTATCTGATGCCGATTCATCCAAGTGGCTTGAAGCGATGGAATCTGATATGAATTCCATGCATTCGAACCAAGTGTTGAATCTCGTGGATCCACCTGAGGGAATTGTTCCCATAGGGTGTAAATGGATTTACAAGAGGAAACTTGGGGCGGATGGGAAGGTATTGACCTTCAAGGCGCGATTGGGGCAAAAGGATATACTCAAAGACAATGAGTTGACTTTGAGGAAACCTTTTCTCCAGTTGCAATGTTCAAGTCCATAAGGATTTTGCTAGCCATAGCTGCATGGTATGACTATGAGATATGGCAGATGGATGTTAAGACAGCCTTTCTTAATGGGGATATTAAGGAAGAGATTTACATGTCTCAACCCGAAGGGTTTACATCCGTCGGAAGTGAGCATATGGTATGCAAACTTCAGAGATCTATTTATGGTCTAAAGCAGGCATCTAGGAGTTGGAACCTTAGATTCGATAGTACAATCAAAGAGTTTGGTTTTACTAAGAATCCTGAGAACCCTGTGTGTATAAGAAGGTCAGTGAGAGTGTTGTGACATTCCTGGTGCTGTATGTTGATGACATTCTACTCATTGAGAATGATGTAGGAATGTTGCAATCAACTAAGATATGGTTAGCGAGTAAGTTCTCGATGCAGGACTTGGGTGAAGCATCTTTTGTATTGGGAATACATATCTATAGAGATAGATCAAAAAGATTGTTTGGTGAAGCGGTTCTCGATGAATGAGTCCAAGAGAGGACATCTACTGATGTGTCATGGCGTGTCCCTATCCAAGTCTATGTCTCCCAAGACTGATGCAGAGATAGCGGCGATGACAAGCATTCCTTATGCATCTGGGATTGGTAGCATCATGTATGGGATGATATCTACACGTCCTGACGTGGCTTTCGCACTAAGTGTATTGAGTAGATATCAATCGAACCCTGGTCTTCCACATTTGAAAGCTGTGGAAGACATCCTCAAGTATTTGAGAAGGACCAATAAGTTGTTCTCGGTCTATGGGGTGGAGAACTGAAATTGGAAGGCTATACCGACTCTAGCTTCCAAAGCGATATCGATGGCTCGAAGTCAACCTCTGTATTCATATTCATGCTCAATGGTGCTGCTGTCTCTTGGAAGAGTTCCAAACAAGACAGTACAGCGGATTCCACCACTGAGGCCGAATATATTGCTGCATCAGATGCAGTAAAGGAGGCTGTTTGGATAAGGAATTTGTCCAAGAGTTGGACGTCATTCCTAATGGATTTGCTCCTGTCCCGGTGTTGTGTGACAACACGGGAGCTATAGCTCAAGCAAAGGAGCCAAGGTCTCATCAGAAGTCCAAACATGTATTGAGAAAGTACCACATCCTCCGAGAGATTGTGGAAAGAGGAGATGTCTCGATTGACAAAGTTGGCTCCGCAGAAAATGTTGCTGATCCGCTAACTAAGCCTTTACCTGGACCATTATTCGAGAAGCATCACGAATTGATGGGTTTGAAGTATATGGGTAGTTGGCTCTAGTGCAAGTGGGAGATTGTTAGAGTAGGTGCCCGTCGAGCCAAGTGTTGGCCGAGTGTTCACAATGAAACTCTATGTATAAACAGTCTTTATTTTAATAATATTTGAAATTATTGTTTTGGCACTTCTTTATCTGTATACCCATGCTAGTTGCATAGATAAAGTCCTTGAATATACAAATAGTAGAAAGAATATGAGATGCTCATATGATGAGTATCATGAAACTCATATTTGGAATACTGTATATTCTAAACAGTTCCTAGTCGATTCAGCCGCCGCTAAGAAGGATATAGGCTGCTCGAGTTCGAGACTAGTATCTGCGATGTGAGTGCCATGTTTCATTGGTAGGGGACATTGTGATGTCCGAGCATGCAGATAGGTGCTCCTAGTAGAGTGCACTGAACAACCCTCCATAAAGGACTTTCCAAGTGGTTCTCAGTTATCGAGTGGAAACGTCCTAGTTTATGGTTGTACACCATTAGTTCTTATGACCCGGGACAACATTGAGACTCTATGTGCTAGAATAACACTTTGACTTGTTTACCGACTCTCATGGGGTCCTCAGGTGGCAAGGTTGGGTGTTCTGTCGAAACATATAGGAGTCGATGCATTGTAGTCGGAGATTCACCGCTTACCTTCAGGTATGGATATCCTATGTGTATGTAGTATGAAATCTCTGATCAGAGTATGGTGGTAATTATGAAAGGGGTTTCATAGATTACACAATCGATGCAACTACAACATGACACATAGTATCGATTCATTGACAACTCTCGATAAACCAATGGTTGTCGAATCGGTCGGGATATATGAGTTGATGGGACCGTACTGTACGCTAACCATAATTGAATGATTCTTGCAGGCACTATCATTTGATACCTAGGGAATCATGTAAGCGATGCTGCTAGGCGTTTAACATGATTGGTTGGGTACTATCAGACTTGAGTTCTGACGTTCTTATTATCAAGGAGTTGATAAGTAAGAATGGAGCAATTAGGGTATGCTCAAATAAGGACATGTTTAGTCCGAATCACATGGATATGTGAACCCACGGCTAGTTGTATCAATGAACCATTGAGGGTCACACAAGTGCTAACGTTCTAGATCCCGTTGAGAAGTAAAATAGTTCAATTTGTTGAACGGCTTATAAAGGAGTTTATAAGTGTAAATAAAATAGAAGTATGACTTCTATAAGGAGAATGTAACTTTTAATTTGAGGAAGTGTTCCGAAATTAAAAGTTGGCCAAACGAGTAATGTATTTGAAAATTGTGGTTTTCATATACATTATTATGGACTAAATTAAATTAATTCAAGTGTTGAATTAATGCTCAATTCCGAGAGGACTACGACAGCTTCATCACAATATCCGTGGAAATGTAATCCCATTTCCATTCAGGAATTCAACAAGCTATATAACCATTCTCCTGGTTTCTTTCTTTCTGTCTTCATATGTCGGCAATTCAGACGTTTTTAATACAAACTCAGCTATATCCTAATGTTGTAACGCCCCGAAAATTTAAAGGTCCACGCGAACCACATGCATATGATTTATTAAATTCCCTTGTATTTGATTAAATGTTTTAATTGCATTAATTAAATATGTTGTGCATATTTACATGTTTAAAAATATATTTTTCTACATGGTTGCATTAAAATTTATTTTTAAAAGGTTATTCGAGTTGGGATCGAGGAACGAAGACCGATGGTTAAAAAATGGAAAATGATTTTATTAAATAAATGTTTTTAATTATTTAAAATATGTGTGATGTTTTTTTTATTAATTTTGAAAATATGGGCTTTTGAGGTGATTTTATACGCCAGGACGTAATTTTTATTGGTGTTGGATTTTTAACAAAAATGTGAGCGTTTTGGCAACCCGGCTAATAAATTCACAAACTTAGTTAAATTAAATTATTTTTAATATTTTAATTAAGTACTAATGGACCTAATTAACCTCTTAGTGGGCCAAGGCTTGATTAGTGATTAATTAGACTATAAAATATGTTAAACCCCACCCTTAACCCTACATACTCACACGCCCCACACCCCTTTACAAATCAAACTCTCCCTAGCAAAAACATGACACGGCACACACAAAATTTTGGGAAGGAAAAAGCTTCAAGTTTTGCTAAGGTTTTCTAGCCGTCGTCTCCTCGCCGTCGTTCTTCGTCGCCAACGGTTTTTCGTCCGTATATAACGCAAAGGCACGCCATATTCTCCTTTTACTCATCATCACACCATAATACATAATTGTTTATGAAATTGCATGAAAATAAGTCACACAATTCACAATTTTCGCAACTATTCATATGCATGTGTTTAACTCTTGTTTGTGGATTCAAAATCATGTTTATATGATGTTTAAGGGGCTGCCATGAATTAGGATATGAATAATCATGTATTTCAACAAGTTTAAAGGTCTAGAATAGCACAAAAAAGCAACAAAACAATGCACGACATGAAAGTTTAAAGCTGGAAACCCAATTACGTGATTGTGTCTTGGGGGCTTGGTTAAGGGGAAAGGTGATGCATGGCTCGGTTTGGCTGGATCAAGGCTAAGCTAGGGTCGCGCTTGGGTCAAGGGAAGAGTCCTAGCCACGCTAGGACTCGATACAAGAGGCTGGGAAGGAGTCCTAGCAAGCTAGGACTCCAACCCGTGAGTTCCAAGGAAGTGGCGCAGATGTGCAGCAGCTTGTGCAGGAGAGATGGCTCAGCTTGGGGGCTCTGGGCTGGGCTAGGTCGACTCTTTAAGGTCATAGGATGATCCTAGTTAGGGTGGTTTAGGGTCTGGTGTGCTGGATAGAAGGCTGGAACCAGAAACGTGTGTTGTACAGAAGTGGGTCTCATGGAGGGGCTGTAGGTGTTCGGCCTTAGGGTGTCAATCAGGGGCTGGACCAGGGCTCTTGACTATGTTTTGGTACATGTATTAGGGTCCTAGGATGAGTCTTGATGTGTTGGTTTATGGGCTGGATGGTCGGGTAGAGCGCTGGAACCAGAAACTCGAAAGCTGCACAGAAATTGGCCTCATAAGAGGTCTGTCAAGTTTCTGATTTTTTTGGGGGCTTAGGCGCCGATTCTGAGTAAAAAGGGGCTTAACCATGGTCTTAATTTGTGTCTAAGGGTAACGTCTAGGGGCTGGTTCGGGTCCGGTTCGAGTCGGTTTAAGCATGAAGTGGTTAGAAGCATGTATGTCTCGTTTGCTCAAGGGGCCTAGGTGGATTTTGGGGCTGTATCCGCAGCTCGGTTGTAACTTCGGTTTTTGGAGCTTAGGGTCAGGTCCAATGGGTCCTAATGGGTCAGTAGGGTCCCTAGATGGGTTGGCTAGGTTTTGGCTCAAGGTGGCTCGGGCGTGGCTCGAGTAAATTAGGGGATGGCTCGGTGTGTTCGGTTAAGGGTCAAAAACGAGATTTAAGAACTAAAAAATTAAATCCATGGGTCCACGGGTGTGGCTCATGACTTGAAAGGGTAGAATAAATCATAAAAAGGCTATGAGTAAAATTTGGGATCAAAATAACGAGTTTTGGTTTTATTCGAAATTTAATCGCCGCACGAAACGCTAATTAACGAGTTAATTGAAACACATAGTTTTAAGCCTTATAAAATTATGAAAAATTAGGGTTAAGCTTAAATAATTATTATAAGTCTAAGTTTTTAATTTGGGAATTTTATATTAAGGTTTGGTTTAATTCGGGATTAAAACGCATCAATACGTTATATTTAAAGAATAAATTAAAAGTACTCGATTTAAGATAAATAAAAATATGAGAAAATTCATGTGAGCTTAAATAACTATTTGGGACATGTTAGAGTCAATGAAATTAAGAAAAAATCAAAAATGTGAAATTTTACGTCCAGGGGTAAAACAGTCTTACACCTAGAAATTAGTAAACGTCATGGCAGTGCCCTAAATGCTATTTTATATGCTAATATGATTATTTTTATGATTATGGATGTTTATGAATTTTTATATGTTAATATGTCGATTTTAAATGTTGATGAATTTTTAAGATGTTAACACGTTTATTTTAAATGTTTACGGATTTTTAATCTGTTAAAAATTTTTATGAATTTTTATGATTTAAATTGGACATTTAAAAGATATGTTGCATGATTGGTTTCAAAATAAAAATGATATTATATGCATGTTTTTATTAAGTAATGATAACGTGTTGAAGGATGTGAAGGGATTGTGACTACTGAATATGTTGGAAATATCGTGAGGGTTATGGTCCCAGTGGGAGCCCGACGATCGTGTTTCCTTGGATACGGATACGAATACGTGATACGAATACGAATATGTTAATACGTTGGCCAAGGCCCAGTTGACGGGTGAGAGTGTCGCTGGTGTCCCCGCCGCCCAGTACTGTGGTTACATGTAGATGGATCCATCGCCCAATACGTTTAAGAATATGAGTCACAATCACGATCTGAATTCAATAAACACGAATATGAACATGAACATGAATATGTTGATATGAATATGGATACGAATATGAATATGTTTATGTTTATATGAAAATGTTTATGCATAAGATTATGAAAATGTTTTTATTTAAAGGTTTTATGCATCATGAAAATCTTTACGAAAATGTTTAAGTTTAAGTTTATGCATCTTCATGAAAACGATATTTTAAGTACAAATATTTTTCACTGTTATATGTTAACTGTATTACGTATTACTCGTTATCAAGAATATGACGTGTTGAGTGTTTAGACTCACTAGGTGTGTATGATGCAGGTTATCATGATAATGCTAATGGAGGTCTTGATGGTTGATCCGATTGGACTGAAGGTGCACATGACCCGAGGACCGACGCTAGTTTCCGCATATATGTTATGATTTATGTTAAAAGATTTTATGACTTTTATCATGAGTATGAGTGGTTTTTGAGAGGTTATAGTATGGGCTATACTTTTCAAATGTTATTTTTAGATTTAGAAAAAATGTTAGTTGGTTGTTTATTTTAAAATGATGTCAAAAGTATTTTATGAAATTTTATGGTTCGGCCGAATGCTATGTGAGGTTTAAAAAAAATTTCTAGTACTTTTAAAGCAATAAAAAGGGCATGACGTTTCAAATGTAATGCCCGAGATTTTGATTCTGTTAATCTGAGATTATTGATTATGAACTGATATGATTTTAGACGGGCTATTCTGAGACCAGATTGGCCAAAGCATATGAAGGGTGCATATTTTGTACAGAACTGTTGGCGCCCGAGAGATAGAAAAGGGCCGCCCGAGCGCCAATGCATCACAAGAATGGATTTTGGACAGAGAGTCTGGCGCCCGAGCGCCAGTGCATAACAAGTTAAGTGCTCGGGCAGAAGGTGGGGCGCCCGGGCGGTAGTTTGTGACCGCCCGAGCGCCAATGCGCAATCCGGAAATATTTGGGCAGAACATCCCGCGCCCGTGCGGTAATTCTGGACCGCCCGAGCGCCGCCAGAAATATGTGAAAAGAAGACACGTAGCTTAGACATATATATGCATATATCCTCTAGAATTTGGCAGAAACGAAGAAAGAGGAAGCTCGAGAAAATCCTTACGCCTTTATATTGCGATCCGTCCGTCTGATTTTGAATCCGACTTCAGTACTGTGTTCCTATCGACGCAAGCTCCTACAGGACGTAAGTTTTGTTACGTTTAGATATGATTTGAAATTATGATGTTGTCAGAATTGAATATGAATCATATATGGTGTTTCTGATACAGTAGACATCGTATAATTGAAGTCAGATTAAAGAACAGACTATTTCTGTAATTGTTATGATTTTCGGAATCGATTTGACTGAGATTCGATATCAGATTTGTATTATCATGGAAATTATGAGTTATACCGGTATTGATTATGAGTTCTGGTATTATTTCTGAGATGTTGGGATTTACGGGGTTATCGAGACTGTATTGTTATGTCGTCGATACCTCAGTAGATTGATATTGATCAGATTTACGATTGACTGAGATTGTATTGTTGTACTGTATGTCGATTGACATTGATCAGATAGTATGTTGATTTAAGTATTGATCAGAACAGGTTCTGAATTGAGTTACATATCGATATTGTGTCTGTTCGGTATTGTTATTACCAGATTGAGAATGGAAAGAGTTGAATTCAGGACTTCGTCTTTGTCAGAGTGAGAAGAGAAAGGTATAAATTAATGTGGAGTTGGGATTGCACAACTCGAGTGAGGTTTGGCTCGAGTTTCCCTAAATCACATACTTTACCTTATTGTATTGATTTGATTGATGTACTTGTTTTCTTGATTTATAGACAACAGGTATTAGACGAGTAATCTTGTGACAGAAGTGCCTGATAGTGGTAGGATCGCCACGGGCACATTGCACGATGTCACAAGATAGTGTATTGGCGATAGTGCCAAAGTCTGTCACCGGATGATTGGCTATCGATGTGGATAGAAATGTGGCTTCTTCTATTACTGGTGATCGGTACTGTATCGATGTGGATAGAATCGTAACTCTTCTATTACTGATGATCGATATCATATCGATGTGGATAGAATCGGAGTTTCTTCTATTACTGGTGATCGATACTATATCGATGTGGATAGAATCAAAGCTTCTTCTATTACTGGTGATCGATACCCTATCGACGTGTATAGAACTGGAGTCTTTTCTATTACTGTTGGTCGATATGGGAATGCCAACTTCGGGAAACCGGGATCCCTAGACTAGGATTGAGTCTAGTCTTAAATGTGAAGTCATGAGTCTAATTGACAGTTTATATCGAGTTATGTTGATTATGTTCCTAAATAGGGTACATGATGAATTATGTTCCTGATGATGGTACATGTTTAGAATAGGATTTATTCTTGATATGGATTTATATTCTGATTTGAATACATGTTAGACATAGCTGTTATATGCTTTTATATTGTTTTTATGATTGCATGTATACATGATTTATACTGAGAATGTAATTCTCACCGGAGTTATCCGGCTATTGTCTTGTTTGTATGTGTGCATGGCAACAGGCGGGATAAGATCAGGGTCAAGGAAAGAACGAGGCTGGACTAGATAGCGTGGAGATCCGGGCTTCGAAGCAACTTAGGATTCAGCACTGATTTTTGAACCTAGTTGAATTCTAGTAGATAATACAAGATTTGTATGTTTATGTTTAATATGTAATTTGAATTGAATTACATTACGTTTCCGCTTTGTATTTAAAAAAAAAATTTAGACCCTGTTTATTATAATTGTTTGAATTATTCCTAAAGACGATTAAGGAATGAATTAGCGTCCGGGTCCCCACATCTAATATCATCTGTTTCTATTAAAATTGTCTTTTCAAATTACCATACCTTTCTGCTATTAGGATAAATGCTGAATCCATTATTGTGTATTTAAGACAATACCTGTTGTTTCAAATCCGAAAATCTGGCACAACAAATTGATTATTAACATATAACACACTGTCACAAACCTGTTATTTTGATCGATGCCCTGTTCTGACTGTCAATATCGAGTTCTGAACATTTTGATTAACTTTCTGAACTGCTTTAATTTTCAAAAATCAATTCTGATTCGGACTGTACCATATAAATTCCCACTGTCTACTATCTGTTTCAAACACGGATTCAGAACAACAGCAGTATTCAATCAGATTCAAAACATCACTCATGGATACTGATCTGCTAAATTCATAAAACTGTAATTTCTGAAAATACTATCGGACTTAGCCAACTGATCACAACTTCAACTGTACTAAGATCAACAGATATATCATCTTTAGATATCACAAACCCTGAATACAATCTGTCTCAATCAAGATACACATTTCAACAATTTCGGTATACAACTTTCCAGTTCCCAGAATATTCAATACAATACTCAGATATTTAACAAAATCAGTCATAATCTTCGAATATACCAGAATATCATAGATCAATTAATCAGAGAATCATCAAAATATTTTGAACACAGAGTTTATCAACTTGCCAACATAAATGATACGTCCTTAACAAGAAATACTCAATCAAATATAACTCTCGGTTAGTAAATCGGCTATCTGATTTTTCAAATTCTTCGATTCAATCAGTATCATTCGGCACGAAGTTCTAAAAATAATAAAAGTACCTGATATCGAGTCAAGACTGAAATCAATATTCCTGATTAAAGGCAAACCCGGAAGCTCATTTGGAACGACTTTAGCAACGCTCCTGTCACTGGCAATATCAGTCAATGATACGCTCTATCCCAATAAATCAAATAAAGACATAAGGAATCACTCCGTTCCTTTCGATAATCATCGAGTCATGAATATCACATATATCAAAGGTATTCTAAATCCAGAATCCTTACCATAGCATGTTCATTTTTCGGCCATTTCAAGTCCGAATCTTACCATTTCCTGGAAATAATCTGTGATAGCTCTGTACTTGGCCAACACATCAATATCAATAATGCAGTCAGAATCAAATGACACCAAGTACTATATCATCTAACTCAATCTCATATCTGTCATACTATAGCATACCAAATCTAACAGATGTCACTGATACAAAACCTCTCTCACAGCAAAAGAGATCAACACTACAGCATAAAATAACTCAATATTCAAAGCATTTATCAATGTAATTCATTTAAGAATAATTGTCTGGAATGCATTAGTATCTATCAATACATATGCAAAATAACCATACGGTAAATCAGTACCTGCCACAACCTCATCAGGTGTGTCCTGGCCTTTGTTGTGATTGAGGAGTCGTCGGTGGTTGGAAAAAGTGACCAACCGGTGATTGTCTATCAGGCGGTGCCATTGATCCAGATGGTTCTGCTCCCTGAAATCGTCGGGAAGCTCTCAGTGGACATAATCTAGCAAAATGTCCTGGCTGATGACAGACGTTGCAACTACCAAATACTCCTCGGCATTGTTCTGTGGAATGTCTTCCTACACAAGTGCTACAATAAAATCCCGTATAATTCTGGCTTGAACCATTGGAGCTCGACGATCCACTCCCTAACTTCTTAAACTGTTTCTTATGAGCTTTAAGGAAATCTTTCTTTCCCCCACTACTACTGCCCCTATCAAATCTAGACAGTAATTGCAAGAATTGAGCTGGAGGTTGTTGTTTCTGTGGGTGAGCAACATACGACATTTCTCGTTGTTGTGTTAAACTTGCCTCAACTTTCCTTGCCCTGGTCAAGACGTCAGCAAAATAAAGGGGTCGTTCCACATTCATCAATGTAGATATTTCAGGATTCAATCCGCTGATAAACTGATCAACTACAGCTTTATCATTCCCAGCCACCCGGGGAGCAAAACGTAGCAAAGTAGAAAATTTTTCCACATATTCTTCAATATTCATCTGGCCCTGTGTCAAGTTGGCAAACTCTGTACTCTTATCTTTTCGGTACGATACTGGAAGAAATCTTTTATGAAACTCAGCTTTAAAGATTTTCCACGTAATCACGGTACCATGCTGTTCCAAGGCTTCCTTGGTAGCGATCCACCAATTCTTTGCGACTTCATATAACTGATGTCCAATCAATCTGACTCGACGTTTGTCTGAGTAATCCAGTGAATCAAACAGCACTTCAATATCATTCATCCAGCTCTCACAATCATCAGACGTCTCAGTACCCCTCAGAATCGACGGTTGAAATGACTGAAACCTCTTCAACATTGTTTCCATCGGAGTTTCTGACGCATCCATCTGATAACCCGAAGTACCACCAGATTCTTTAATTCTTCGAGGAGGTATATCTGATTACCAAAAGAATTATTAACCAAATACACCAAACCTGTTTCAGTCCTCCTCTGATCATCTTACTGCTGATCAAGAATCGGTTCTGATTCACTTTAAATAATACATATTACCAAATCAAATCCAGATAATCAGTTAAACATGTATTAAAGCAGTAAATCATGCTAGCAATTAAAGCAATGAAAGAAAACTCAATCTACCCCGCTCACTAGCTTCTATCTCAATCTAAAAGATCTATCGCTCTGATACCACCTGTTGTGGGGACCCGGACGCTAATCATCTTCTTAATCGTCATTGGGATAATTTAATCAATTATAATAAATAGGGTCTATTTTTTTTTTAAAATGCGGATTGTAATGGGATTCAATCTAATATACATATCAGTATTAAAGTACAAGTCTTGTACTATATATACAATCATTCAACTAAGGTTTAACAACTACATGTCAAGTGTCCAAACCCTATCTCTAATCCAAGTCCGTAGTCTCCACTCTAATCACGATCTATCTTCATCTTCTCGACCCTGAACCTTTCCCACCTGTTGTCATGTACACATACAAACACGACAACAGCCGGATAACTCCGGTGAGAATAAAATCCCACTATAAATCAGTGAAACATGCAATCATATAAGCAATGTAAAAGCATGTAACAAATATCAGTAATATGTATCAAATCTGAAAACATAATCAATATAAAATTGTAAATCAGACTCGTGACTCCACGTCACAGACTAGACTCAATCCTAGTCTAGGGATCCCGGTTTCCAGACGTTGGTATTCCTATATCGAACATCAGTAATAGAAGAAAATCCAATTCTATCTACTTCGATATAACCAAACATCCGGTGTCTTGACCTATCCGTCACAGACTGTGGCATTATCGCCAATTCACTATCTTGTGACAACGTGCAATGTGCCAGTGACGATTCCATCACTATCGGCACTGATGTCACAAGATCACTCGACTGATACCTGCTTTCTATACATTCATAGAACATGCATATCAAATCAAATCAATGAACATAATAATAAAAAGTATGTGATTTA
This sequence comes from Primulina tabacum, assembly GCF_025594145.1. Taxonomy (NCBI): domain Eukaryota; kingdom Viridiplantae; phylum Streptophyta; class Magnoliopsida; order Lamiales; family Gesneriaceae; genus Primulina; species Primulina tabacum. The sequence continues at coordinate 13,924,259 of NC_134565.1, read as the reverse complement.
AAGAAACTCAAGTATATCCTACTCGAGTCGATCTCCGAATACCACATTGACTTATATCTTTGTCTTCTCGATCTGACGAAGTCGAAGTCTCGAAGTCAAATCTGTCCATATCAAATCTGAAATGACAATATCGAATAGACTGTGTCAATATAAAACTCAATTCAAGACTTGCTCTGATCAATACTCAAATCAAGACATAACCTGATCAATGTCAACGATACAATGATACAATCTCAATCAAACGAATCTGATTAATATCAATCTTCTGATGTTTCGACGGCATAACAATACGATCTCAATAACCCCGTCAATTTCAACATCACAGATATAATAACACGGCCCATAATCAATATCAGTACAACCCATAATCTTAACAATAAGAGATCATAATCTCAAATCCGTACAATCTCGCAATACCGGCAATACAATATCAGTATATACGAATTAACAACTTATCTGATCCAAATCTGACTAATATCAATATACCCAACAATACAATATCAATCAGATATCAATCCCAACACCTCATAATCAATAACAATACAATTCTGATATCAAATCGGTCTAATCATAATCAAATCAACTCTGAAATTCATAATAATTGCATAAACAGTTTGTTCTTCGATCCGGTTTCGATTATACAATGTCTGATATCGCAAGAACAACATATATGGATCATATCTGATTCTGGCAGTATCATAATTTCATAGTATGTCAAAACGTAACAAAACTTACGTTCAGTTTAAGCTGTCGTCGCAAGAAACACGGTACTATACTCGGATTCAAAATCGAACGGGCGGATTGTTCGCAAATCTAAATTATAAACTTCGAGGGACTTTTTTTTTTAAAATCTCCTAAGCCTTTTCTCGGTTTTCCCTTCTCTGTAATACTGAATGAAAGCTTGTACATATATATATACACGTTGCATGAGAAGGTTAGGTGGCTCAACCTATCTCCAGCACGTCTCGCGCTCGGGCGAACATAAAGTTCCGCCCAGGCGCCGAACTCTCGGCCCTCGCAAATTAAACAATCGCGCTCGGGCGGACATAAACTTCCGCCCGGGCGCGAAGTGTTCGGGTTTCTTCCATTAGACAATGGCGCTCGGGCGGTCCAAAACTTCCGCCCGAGCGCCGCGCCTTCGGCCCAAATTTATACATTTTATATTCTTTGCCCAAATCTGATCTCGGAATGGCCCGGCTATAATTACATCAGTTCATAATCACTAAATCATCTCAGATTATAATAATCAAATTCTCGGGCATTACACTATGGGACGTATTGCTATTGATTACATTCATGGTAGTATGTTCATGATTTATATTGTGTATATGCATGTGTACATGTTTTATACTGGGATTTGTTCTCACCGGAGTTTCTGACTGTTGTTGTGTCTGTATGTGTACATGACAACAAGTGGGGCAGGATCAGGGTCACGCAAAGGATGAGAGATTGAGATTTGCGTGGAGATTACGGGCTGAGAAGAAGAACTAGTGGTTTATTACTAAACATGTACTGAAATTCTAAACACTAGTAGCATACTTGTAATCGAACAAGTGAATGATATTTTGAATTAAATAATATGACAGCATTATGTATGGTGTATTGTGTATGATTTAGATACACTTGTTTATATTGTTAAAAAGCAAAATTTTGACCCACATTTTCTAGCAAAGATCAACTTAATCCCAAAGAAAATTGAGTTAGAGCCCGGGTCCCCACACTCGAGTTGTGCAATCCCGAATAAACATTAATTTATACCTTTCTCTTCTCGATCTGACGAAGTCGAATTCAATCTGGTAATGACAATATCGAATATACAACTCAATTCAAGACCTGTTCTGATCAATAGTCAAATCTAAACATAATCTGATCAATGTCAACTATGCAACGATACAACCTCAATAAATAGCGAATCTGATTAATATCAATCTACTGATGTTTCGACGGCATACAATACAATCTCAATAACCCCGTCAATCTCAACATCACAGATATCATAACACGACTCATAATCAATATCAGTACAACCCATAATCTCAACAATAATAGATAATAATCTCAAATCTGTACAAACTCGCAATGCCGGAAATACAATATCAGTATATACGAATCAACAACTCATCTGATCCAAATCTGAATAATATCAATATACCCAGCAATACGGTATCAATCAGATATTAATCCCAACACCTCATAATCGATAACAACACAATTCTGATATCAATTCGATCTAATCAGAATCAAATCGACTCTGAAAATTCATAATAATTGCATAAACAGTCTGTTTTTCAATCCGATTTCGATTATACAATATCTGATATCGCAAGAACAACATATATGGATAATATCTGATTCTGGCAATATCATAATTTCAACTCATATCAAAACGTAATAAAATTTACGTCCAGTTAAAGCTCTCGTTGATAGAAACACAGTACTGAAGTCGGATTGTAAATCAGACGGACGAATTTCTCGAAATCACAATTTGTATCACAAACTGAAATCTTTCCTCGGTTTCCTTTCCTGCTGAATTCAGAGGAATAATGCATTATATATATATATATATATATATCTCGTGCATGTATCGAAAATGTTGCTTGATTCTTCAAGCTGCACGTCTCGCGCATATGCGCGACACTACTCGGCGCATATGCGCGAGACCTTATGTCTCGGCGTGTTCCTAACATTGCATCTCGTGCATATGCGCGCCCTTGTTCGGCGCATATGCGCGAGGTTCTTCACAACTCTCGGGTACCCTCGCGCACATGTGCGGATACACGTCGCGCATATGCGCGAGGTTCTCTGCCTGCCTCGCGCATATGCGCCCTGTCTGGTCGCGCATATGCGCGAGGTGTTATGTCCTCGCACATAATTCGATCTTATTTTTGCCTATCCCAGTCTAATCCGTTCCATCTATAATCCCATCAATTAAACAATGAATCATTTCAGATTAAAAACACAGCAAATCTCGGGCATTACATTTCTTCCCCCCTAAGATCCGATTTCGTCCTCGAAATCACAGGCAATCAGATTATATCACAGGTAATCATATCATACCAGGAAGAAATTTATAACGGAAGTTAATCATAAAACTCACCGTAATGCAACAATTCTGAAATCTTCGTCTTATATTAGATTCTGTTTCTCAGGTAATTTCTTCGATACCATAATAACTTCACTGAACTTCTGTAATAGCCAAGCCTGGTGTACGGTACTGTAATGCCCAAGATTTTATACCGTGTTAAATTACGATTATTGATTTTTAATCGAGATAATTATGAAAGGGCTAACCGAGACACGAAATGAGATCGCGTGTGAAAATTGATGTGCGAGGACAGTAGCATTGGCGCACATGCGCGATCGGATACGCGCACATGCGCCAAACAGGCAGAAGACCTCGCGCATATGCGCGGAAGATGTCGCGCATATGCGCGAGCCTATGCAAGTGAGGTCCAGAATACATCGCGCATATGCGCCAGTAATGTCGCGCATATGCGCGAGCTGCCAAGGCCGAGACCAGTAGGTCTCGTGCATATGCGCCAGTAATGTCACCCATATGCGCGAGACATGCAAATTGAAAAATTGCCATGTTTCCTTGACATGGGAATTGGATATATATATATATATATATATATATATATATATATAAAGAAACGTAATTCCTCAGAAGTTTCAGAAGAGAGGAACGAGAGCTTCCGGGGGAATTACGTTCAATTCGATTTGCGATCAATCCGTCTGTCCGAATTTGAATCCGAGTACGGCACCGTCTTCCTAGCAACGACAGCTACAACAGGACGTAAGTTTTGTTACGTTTTGGTAAGATTTGAAATTATGCTATGTCCAGAATCAGATACGATTCATATACACTGTTCTTGACATAGTAGACATCATAGAATCGAAGTCAGATTAAGAAACAGATTGATTATGGAATTGTTATGAATTTCAGAGTTAAATTGACTGAGATGTGATGTCAGATTCGTACGGTGGTTGATTATAAGTTATTGGAATTAGTATATACTGGTGTGGTATCACCGGTATCGCAAGATGGTACTGTTGTACCGTCAGAATTTGATAAGATGGGGTTGTTTTGATTTGAATAGAATATTGATACAGTATATTGATATTGTCATTGCCAGATTGAACATTGACAGGCTTTGAGTCGAGACTTCGATTGCATCAGAGCGACAGAATAAAAGGTATAAATAAATGTTGATCCGGGATTGCACAACTCGAGTTAGGTTTGACTTGAGTTTCCCAAAATCACATACTTTATTTTATTGCATTGATATTTGCAAATTATCAGATTGATATGTTTAGTCTATTGAATTTATAGCAGAGCAAGAGTCCGAGTCTAGGGCAGATCAGCCTAGCTAGGGCAGAACCGCTGAGTCTTTGATAGAACAGCTAAGACTCTAGACTTACGGTGTATCGATGAGCTTAGATGTAGATCGACTTCTATTGTAGACATTCGATACAGCATGCCAAAGTCTAAATTAGATCGGGATCCCTAGATTAGAAATATGTTGAGATGAGATAACGAGTCATTTATTTAAATACAGATTGGTATTAATTCATGTAGTCAGATTAGATACATGTGTTAATGTTTGTTTATGCTTTTATATATGTGTTATATGATTGCATTGATACATTGTTTATACTTGGATTTTATTCTCACCGGTGTTGTCCGGCTGTTGTCCTGTTTGTATGTGTGCATGGCAACAGGTGGGACAGGTTCAGGGTCACAGAGGTGAAGAAAGATCGAGATTAGAGTGGTGGCTACGGACTTGGACAAGAGATAGGGTTTAAACACTTGCTCTATAGTTGTTAAACCTTGGTTGAGACTGATTGTATATAATGCAAGACTTGTACTTTTAATACTGAGATGTATATATATGTTTTATTTCACTACGTTCCGCATGTTAAAAAAAAAAATTTAGACCCTATTTATTATAATTGATTACATTAGTCCCAATGACGATTAAGAAGATGATTAGCGTCCGGGTCCCCACAACAGGTGGTATCAGAGCGATAGATCCTTTAGATTGAGATAGAAGAGGCTAGTGGGCGGGGTAGATTGAGGATTTCTTTCCTGCTTATGAATGCTAGCATGTCTTATTGCTTTAATACATGTTACTTGCTTATCTGATTTGATATGGTAATATGTAACGACCCGAAAATCAGACTACGTATAAGCCCTGCATAATTATTACTATTTAAATTTAAAAATGATTTATATATATATATATGAAGGGTCTAATTCATTTTGATATTTGACAAGTCATAACTATTTATTTTAAATGCAAAAGTTTAGTTTTATCTTTTCAATTAAATACGCGAGGGCGGACCGGAGTTTGGAAATTAGAAATAAGATTAATAATAAGAAAAATATTCCTAAATTTAATTTAAGTCAAGGTATAAGTTAATTTAAAGAAATAGGATGTTTAAGGATTTATAAAATGAACTGGAGCTAAGTTAGTAAATAATTCTTTAGGTTAATATTTAATTATAGCTTAAATTAAAATGTGTAAGCAATTGAGGATGAACTAATCTAGGTATAATATATTCAAGAAATTAAACATAGTATTTAAATACTTAAAGTTGAATCCATGCAAAGTCATGCAAGAGTTTAATCTAGATTAAGGTGTTAATTCACTAATATGTATAATGAGTATTTAGAATCTTAAGAATTTAAATTATAAGGTTTAAATAATAATATACTATCCAAATGAGTAATAAAATTGGTTAAGATAATTCAAAAGAGTAGTAAATTCATTCTAGTCATCTCAATAGCCTTTAAAATAAATACCATTACTCACCTTTAATTCAATAAGTTATTGGTAAATTCAAATACTATAATTCATATAATTTCCCTCAACCTATTAGACTATGAAATGAGCTTGATTGTGTTGCAAGAATTTGATGGGCATGCAACGGCAACTAGGAAGAAATCATTCAAATAATATTCAAAGCTTGCACTTGTAACCTCCCACCTTAATGCATATTATGGTATCATTAACACCCTTGTAACCATCACCTCCATTACATAGCATTTCTTCATTCCATATTCACGAAAATATCAGAAGAAAGACTACTGAAAT